>NW_016107762.1:574329-648622 GCF_001604975.1 Cebus imitator
ATCAATTTGGCTGTCAAAACTTGTGCATACTTCGCAAAGTTCTCGTGTTGTGTTTTTCAGCTCCATTAATTCACTTATATTCCCCTCTAAATTCTGTATTATTGTTAACATTTCGTCAAACATTTTTTCAAAGTTCTTAGTTTCTTTGCATTGGGTTAGAACAGGTTCTTTTAATTCCCAGAAGTTTTTTATCATTCATGTTTTAAAGCCTGCTTCTGTTAATGGAACACAGTCTTTCTCCATCAGGCCTTGTTCCGTTGCTGATGAGGAACTGTGATCCCCTGTAGAGGGAGAGGCATTCTTATTTTGGGTATTTTCAGCCTTTTTAGGCTGGTTTATTCCCTTCGTTATAGATTTATCCATCTGTGGTCCTTATAATTACTGTCTTTATAGTTGAGTTTCTGAATGGACGTCCAACTTGTTGATTCCCAGTGCTAAAATCTGAGCAACCCACTGCACCGGCCAAAACAGCAGTGTTATGATTGATGGTGCTTTTCTGACTGTGCACCAAGAACCACCACACCAAGGCAGCGGCAAAACCGCCTCGCCGGCCACAAGAGTCGCGCTGGCGACCCATGGGGCTCCTCCACTGGGAATCTCCTGGTGCGTGAGCAACAAAAATTGATCTGAAAGTGTGGCGTCCTCTCATTCTCTGCACTTTCAGTGGGAGCTACAATCCTGAGCTGCTAGTGATCAGCCATCCTGGATCTCCAAGATGGAGAGATTATAATATAATATAATATAATATAATATAATATAATATAATATAAAATTGTCCTTCAAAAATTACACTCAAGAGCAAGCAAGCAATCAAGTGGAACAAAATAACCACTAAAATGAATTGTCTTCAGTGAATTGTGGAAATTTGGTACAAATTTTAAAAATATTAAATCAGTTCTTAGAAATTCACAGATACCTAGTTCAACATCAGTATCAGTTACAGACTTTCTAGGATTGTGTCCTGGAAGTGCAGAAAGAGAAGTCTACAAAGAGAAATTTTTGAACAAAGTACCTGATTGTATTGTAAGAGTGGTGTGGCCAGGTGTGCTGGCTCACGCCTATAATCCCAGCACTTTGGGAGGCCAAGGCGGGTGGATCATGAGGTCAAGAGATCGAGACTGTCCTGGTCAACATGGTGAAACCCCGTCTCTATTAAAAATACAAAAATTAGCTGAGCATGGTGGCGCACGTCTGTAGTCCCAGCTACTCGGGAGGCTGAGGCAGGAGAATTGCGGTGAGCCAAGGAGGCAGAGGTTGCAGTGAACCCAGGAGAGAGAGGTTGCAGTGAGCCAAGATCGTGCCATTGCACTCCAGGCTGGGTAACAACAGCGAAACTCCGTCTCAAAAAAAAAAAAAAAAAAAAAAAAAAAAGGAAAAAAAACAAAAAAAAAAAAAAAAAAAAAAAAAAAAAAAGAGTGGTGCACTCATTGAATAGAGCCATGGTTATTATAAGAATGTTGTAACTGTTATTTATCCTTCCTTGCAACATGAAACAAGCTTCCACTAAATATATCTGTAAGTGTTAACAAGATTATGAAATAAAACCCATCATTCTTTAGAAATAAAAGATTTAACAAATCAGAATTTTAATGGAATGATATTTAAAGAAGCATTCATCACTGGGATCACTGAGAGATTATCAATGTTTATAAAAATAGGAAAGCAATACTAAAGAAAAATGTAAACTTTTTCATTAAATTTTAGAAATCAGGGCTCAGCGAGCCATCTTTGACCTTTAAAATACTTATTTTGGGAAAAAGTGAAGAAAAGAGAGCAATATGTTCTATATAATACAGTAGATAATGACATTTAGAAATTTCTTTTTGTGACAGGAGCAACAAGAACAACAGCAACAACAATAAAAATAGACATATAGAGAGGGCTTTCATAGAGGCATGACTTGGGTGGGTCACAATGAATCGGAGTCTAGCTTTCAGTTTAATAAGATCAGAAACTCAGATTTATCAGCTGTAGACTAAACCAAACTAGTCATATTCAGAAGAGACTGGTTGTATAGAAACACAAATTTTAACTTATTAATTTAAACAGAGCGTAATTACTGCTAAGGTGATGGGTTAGCAGAATATTTTTTCAAGAGGAGAATTCTACTTGGGCAGCAAACTTATAATTAGAAAATATTTTGGACGGCATGAAATAAAATATGATATTAAAATTAAACTGATTGGACAGAATGCCTTTATAATGAAATCACACATTGATCACTACGTCTCAAACTTGAACTTTCGCAAAAACATCTCAGTCAAACAGAAATAAAAAGCTTTTTCTAAAAGCTTTTAGAAAACACTGAGAATGTAATCATTTTCCTTCTAGAGTTAGAGGTATTTTATTCTTGTTCTATAAATCAGGATGCAAGTATAATAAGATTCAAAAGGGAATTTTTGAATGATAATTACACGCAACTTGGAATTTTTGAAATTTAAGGGCTCAAATCATAAGAAATAATTTTCTCCCACATAGCCTGGACTAATTTCCATTTAAAAAGATCAAGCCAGGTTTAATTAGCTCTGAGCTGGTCATATAAATGAAATGTATAATTTAATTTACAGTGGTAAAAATTCTGTAAAAGTGAATTTCTGAAATATTGTCACTGCTTTTTAAAATCTGAATATATTGATGTTAAGTAGGCTTGATAGGAGTCAATTAGGAACACTTAAAGAATACTAAAGCGGAAGACTTCTGAATGGGTGTTGGCAGTGAAGACAAAGAAATGTTGCTGCTACCTTTTAAATAGTTGGAAGCACACTTAAAAAAAAAGTCCACCAGTGATTCTGATGGTCACCCTCAGTTAATAATTACTGACTTCAATCATTATCAAATGTATAGATACATGCACACTATATATTATGTACATATATATTTATATATCTAAGAAATATATCTATATACACATATATACATACATGTATACATGTATATACATATATACATACATGTATACATATATATACATATATACATACATGTATACATGTATATAAATATATATTTAATATCTAAGAAATATATCTATATATACATATATACCCATACATATATATGTGTATATATACCTATACATATATACCTATATGCATTTATGTACATACGTATATATGCATATATCGATATATTTCTTATAGCTATATACATATATATTTTATATCTAAGAAACATACCTATATAATGATATAGATATATTTCTTATATATCATTTCTTATATATAAAATATATACATATATAGATATATTTCTTATTTATAAAAATATATATACATAGCATATATATAGTGTGTATATCTATCTATCTATACATTTTATAATGTTCTAAGTCAGTAATTATTAACTGAGGGTGACCACTTCAGAATCTCTGGTGGATTTTTTTTCTCATATACATGCCTTGGCATCTACCCTGTACTTTCTAAATACAAATTTCATGGGTAAGACTTAAACATATATGTTTTTGAAAAGCTCCATGGGTTAATACTGATGCTGAGATTTGAGGTCAAACATGGGCAAACCTGCCAGTGTTATATTGTTAGGGCAGGATATCAGAATTCAAAAACTACTGGGACAGGAAATTTGGATTCTATGATTGGAAATGTGCTCAGATGCAGCACTCATCTGCTTGTGAAAGCCATTACTATGTCATTTCCTCTGACCAAAGGCTGGATTTGAAAGAATGGGTTGGGTTGGGTCCCAGCTTTGTTGTCGATCCAAGATGTTTTTATGTTTAGTTATATATATGGGGTGGGAAATTACTAAGCCAGTGCTAGTTTAATAAGGTTGAAAACATTTGTAAATAGCTCTATTTGATAATGAAATGAAAATAATTTATTTTGAAAAGTTGAATGAAAAACCGAATTGCATTTTACTAAAATTGTTTGCATTCTAGCAAGGCAGGGAATTTGATAATGACCATGTTTTTAATTATTAATACCCTGTTTCTAAGTTCCTGAGATTTCAGGCCAGCCCAAGAATCAAGAAAGAGATGATAGAATCTGAACCTGAGGGGGGCCTGAAAATAAAATCCTGGATGTGAAACAGAAGTCAGGAGCCAAAAAGTGACCCATGAGCTTGCAGTTGGGTCAGTGAGCTGCAATTGCATTTTATTGCTAAAAGCAAAGTAGAGCAGGTGATTGGGGGAAAGTTGGTAGAAAACAGAACCCAATATAAGATCTTCCCAAAAGGTTAAGGTCAGAGCTGAGAAGTCAATCTATTTGATGAAAAAAAAGTTAATTATTTTATGTCAAGTTAAACTGGGGGATAAATGACTGAAACAAAACTTCTGTGATTGAAAAATTTACTATCTAGTGTGGGAGGCTGATGATGTCTGAAAAGTGTGACCGATTCAGTCTTAATTTCATTAACTAAGACTTTCAAGAAAAGATAATAGGAACTTTTACTGGTCAGGATAGGCTATGCTATGCCTCAGTGACAAAATAAACTTGAAATCTCTAGGGTTTTTATAATTTTTGGTTTTACATTTAAGTCTTTAATCCATCTTGAGGTAATTTTTGTATAAGATGTAAGAAGGGGTCCAGTTTCAATTTTCTGCTTATGGTTATCCAGTTTTCCAAGTGCCATTTATTAAATATGGAATTCTTTCCCCAATGTTTGTTTTTGTCAGGTTTTTCAAGGATCAGATGGTGGTAGATGTGCAGTCATATTTCTGAGATCTCTATTCTTTTCATTGGTCTATGCATCTGTTTTCATACCAGTACCATGCTGTTTAGGTTACTGTAGTCTTGTAGTATATTTTAAAGTCAGGTAGTGTGATGCCTCCAGCTTATCAGGATAAATAACTAATATATGAGGGACTTAATACCTAGGTGATAGGTTGAGAGGTACAGCAAACCACCATTGCATACATTTACTTATGTAACAAACCTGCACATCCTGCACATATATTCTGGAACTTAAAATAAACTAAATTAAAAAAAAATAAATCTTAGTGGCTTAACACGATAAATGTTTATGTGTTGCTCATCCAAATTTTCAGTATATTCATGGTGTCAGGGTAGGAAAGCTCTGTTCTACAGTAACTCAGGGATATCAGGAATACAGGTATCAAAGGTCACATGAACAAGGAGTAGAAAACATAAAGTATGCATATCTGCTCCTCTATGCATTGTCCTATAAGTGACACATGTCACTTTTGCTTAAGCCTCTGCCAGAACTAGTCACATGGGCCTACCTAATATAGAGAACTAGACATTCAGTAAGCAGGAGAAATCTTGGCAACAAATCTAAGCCAGTTTTGACAAGAGTATTGGGGAAACGGTGTAGAATACTATCATTTGTGAAATCTCTCCACAGGAAAGCAGAACACTGAGGTGAGATGCAGCACCCAAATACAACACCAAACTAAACTACCGGTAGGTAGAGACCGTTCTGAAAGGCATAGGCTAGGCTAGAATCCTGGAAGAGAGTAGCTAAAGAAGATTGGGAATGAAATATAGACAAAGAGCAAGAAGCAGTTTCTAGAATCCCTGAGGATTAGCCCAGGAGCCATTAGTAAAGTAACTCCTTCACTGAGTTATTTGTAGGAAGGGTTTATTAGGAGAAATAAACCAGTGCAGACATTCCATTTCTATTATAATGTAAAATTTACATGTTTCTATAATACCAGAATACTGTGCCTGCCATTGACTCTTTTAGTTTGGAAAAAAGAAAGAAAATTTACATTCTTTAGAGAATTAACTAACTTTCATTGCTCTGGAAGTTAGGAAGTGAAAAAGAAATATATCGTATTTTTAAATTGATTCAGATTTGATCCTGTGAAAGTTTTCTTTGATTATTGCAAAATGACCGGAGACAGACAATGCAAAAAGGGATCTGGCAAACTAAAAACAGGAACTAAACTGGTAGACAAAAGGATTATTTAAAATATAATCATAGATAAATTAGTCAAGCTAGATGGAGTATGCACATGATGAAAAGTGAATTGCATTTAGGTGTTGCTCTCTTAAATGTCACATTTTTGTATGAACGTATATGTAAAAATCCCTGGCATATGCTAGACACCCAATACTTTTTTAATAGGCATCATATAAGAGAAGAATGTTTCTATAAGATGCTATTTTTGGAAAACCAAAAATGAGACATCAAGCAAAAATCTTGAACATAAAGTTCATGGCTGGCAATAGCTAAGCTATATGGAAAGTTGAATAAACTGTTGAAGAACTTTACAGTGATTTCCAGAGCTTCTTAAGGCAAATGAGGATGAAGGAATGGTGCTTGGACTTTTTAAAAAGAAGAGTTGTGCAGTAGGAGAATGGACTGCCTGATGGAGTAGTGAGTCTTAATCATTTCATCTGTTAGCAGGGAGGCTCATTCAGCATTTGCAGGGGTGTTCCTATGTTAAGAAAAATTTGTATGAAATTAACTTCTTGTAAGTCTCATCTCTGAGCCACTGTGGTTTTATAATTTCCCTGTATTCATACCCTTATATATCAAGAGATATATTCAAAGTTAGGGAGTTGGTATGAGGTGAGAGAACCATCTTTACATGTTGAGTAAAATTGGGATGGACAATTGGAGAATGTGAGAGATAAGCTTTTGAGAAACTTCAAGAAACAATTTGCTATGATGCTTTTTTTTTCATAGGAGCAATAACAAAATTACCATTGGCTCTGAGTCACTGGGAGTTGATTAATGGGAATGTGATGGGTGAGAAAGATAGTGATTTTACTGGCATCAGTTTGGCCAAATGGCTGGGCCCTCCCACTATTGATGTTCCTTATCCATTTTGGTTCTGAAGAAGGGAGACTCGATATCTTCAAAATCATGTGCTCTATATAGCTCTTTGGCTTCAGCTCTGTTTCCACTATCTTCAGGAGATCACCCAATTCCCATTTCAAATAGGCAAGTAACAAAAGTAAGCTGTTTGATTCCATCTCCACTGAAGAAAGTACTTGATATTTAAAGTACCTTAAAGTGGAGCATAGAACAAATTCCTGGTAATAACAGTTGGGATTCTGTATAATCAGTTCTCAACAATATTTTGGGATCTCATCATCTGAATATTAGGAAATTTCTTAATCACTATGGAATAATAGGGTTTATATAAAATCCCAGCAACTGAAAGATTCTAAAGGTTAAGGTTAGTAGGTTACTGTTTGCCTGTTTTAATATGTATTTTCAGAAGACTTTCTGGAATCTCACTTAATCCTCTAAACTACATTAGAAAGTTGGCATGATGTGTATCCTATCTTTCTGTAGGGAATCTAAGCATGGAGAGGACAAATAGTTCAGTAAGTCACATAAAACTAAGGTAGAGACAGGATTTGAACTTGAGATTATGCTCTTTGCCAGTTCATAAAATTAATTCTTGGCTTTCCTCCCGTTTTCGATAATTTTATTCATGGCGATGAGCTGGCTGAGAGGAAGAAGGCAAGTATGGAAAAGGAATTTAATTTGTGGACTTAGTAATGGTGCCATCTGAATAAATTTTCTCAGTGCCACATAAGCTAACATAAATCATGAGTGTTGGAGTCTTCATTACACAATTTCTTCCGTGTCAAAGATGTCAATGACAGGCCTTGCTATGCATTTGCAAAGAATTCTAAGATTGCTCTTGCATGACCTCCTAGCAGCTATCTTTTCTTTTGACAAGCAATTCAGAAGACGAATTGTGAAACAAGAAAACAAGAGCAAATACATTTATTCATCTCTCAGGTTAGAGTGGTTCAGTTCTCTTCACATATTCTCTTTTATTAAAGTGCTTTTAAATTATAAACTTCCTAATAATGAAAACATTCTGGCAGGTTAGAATACAAAATATTTAATAAATATATGTATAAATATACACACAAAATATTAAATTAAATAAAATGTATCAGGTCAAGCAAAAGTGTTTTTGTTGTTAAGAGGCAAAAACAATATGTTTACTCTGGAAGATCTTTTTATGGAAAATTTAAAAATGTGATTTAAAACTACCCATAAATTACTTCCAGAAGATAGGCAATGTTAACATTTTGTATCTCACTTTCTCTTGCCCTGTGTGTGTATATGTGTACTGACATATATACACATATACATGTACTACATGTATATATATCATATGCATATGTATTATATATGCATATATATATGCAAAAAAGTGTCATTAATATATTTCCACATCTATAAAAAGTTATCTAATTAGTATTTTGTGGCAGAATAATATTCTTCCTCAATAATTAATGTATTGACAAATTTTTGTAATTACATGAACTTCAGTGAACATCTTCCTTTTAAGAATAAGTTCCTAAACATATAACTGCAAGTTCAAATAGTATGGTTCTTTAACAGTTTTGATGTATATTGCCAAGTTACATCTCAGAAAGGTCATACCCCAAGAATAAGATAGTTACTTTATTTGAACATTTGTCAACAATGGGAATTGTCAAGAACTATACCTAATTATATATAAAAGGCAAAATATGCCGTTTTGATGTTGGGATATTCGTTTCTTTGATCTCTGGGGTGATTAATATAGTTTTGTATTTTACTGGCCCTCCATTTCTTGCATGACACTTTTTTGCCTTTTTCAAATGTAGGGTCATTGTTTTTTAGATCAGAAGGTATTTTTAAGATAAATTATCACGTACTGTTACAAAATTTTTAATTTGCCTTTTAAATTCATGGTGTGTTGTGCCAAAAATCTTTTAATTTTTGTGTAAGCAAATGTATGACATCTTTCTTTTACATGCTTTGTCTTTAGTGTCGTGCATAAAATGTCCTCTTTACCCCAATTATGTATAGTTACCATATTCTCTCCTCGAATTTTACAATTTTGTTATTTAAACTTAAATCTTTAACATATAAGATTAACATGTGCAATTTGGTATTTTAAGTAAAACAGAGACTTAATTTAAAAATTTTCTTAAATGATTAACACATTATCAAAAAACTCACAATAAATATATACCCTACTAATCACAGTTACTACATGTTAAACTCACCTATTTCTAATCTCTCTCTAAATATATGCATATACATACAAGCATTCATATACACAGACATATCTGTAAATATATCTGTGTGTATATACATGTAGATAGCAACAAATATAAATATTTCTGTGTCTGTACTTTATATTTTTTGCCACTGATCTTTTTGTCTCTTCTGGTAACCATTACTGTTTTAATTAAATATTTTGCCTTAAAAATATCTCCTGATTTACTAAGGCAAAGCTGACCCTACCCCCCCATTATTACTCCTCATTTTTTTCTTTTCTGTTCTTATATTTTAATTATTATTATTATTATTATTATTTTGGCTAGCTATTTTAAGATGTATTTTCTTAGGTTTTTTTTTTTNTTTTTTTCATCTACAGGACTTTGTCTTTTAAGTAGTCTTAATATTCTATTATCAGGCATTCTTAGAATAGATACCTAGTCCACTAAATGGAAATGCATAGGAGTCAGGGCTGAGAAGTCCAAATGCCATCAAATCCCTGAAGAAATCATTGTGACCAGCATTGGTGGTGACTCTGTGTACTGACAACTCCAGTGTTAGAGTACAGAAGGAGCAGGAAGTGAGGCAATGTGAGTGTTCGACTGTGATTTCACATGGCCACACCCCAATTTATTTCTGGAAGGTGCATGTGACATCTATTCACATATGTTCCTATCTTTATATTCTCCAGGATATGCCAAATAAAGTAACAACCCCAAAGGCAGTCTGTTTTAGAAAATCAATTAGAAGAGGGTAAAATACAATCTTGCTTATGCACAAAATAGAAACTTAGCTCTTCTGACCCCTGGTATAACATTGGATAAGCTAATTTTTTATGTGTTTTGAGCAGTTGACTCACTCTCTTTTTATATGAAGTATTTCCCAGCATGGTGCAGCAGTGAAATGTGTGCCCTCCTTGAAAACAGGTAAAGGTATAATTTTTGAATAGCTTTTTTTTTTTTTTTTTTTTTTTTTTGAGACGGAGTTTCGCTCTTGTTTCCCTTTCTTTTGTGGGGCAAATGAATCTACACTGATCTACTAACAATGTTGTCCAATAAGGCCTGAGTAAAGGTATATAAAAAGATGATTGACAAAAATGAGACATGAAGCCTGTGGCTGAGGAAAAATATGAAGTCATTGGCACACACAGGGTTATACCCAGGGCTGTGGCAGTGTTATCACCATGTTTTAATCAGTCACGGCTGACATCAAAGTGACCCCTGCTGTATAGATTGTCCAGCCTTGTTGACTTTCCAGTCTTAAAGAATCGACCTCTCCCGACTTCACTGATGTATGAAGGCATTTCACTCACTGCCATTCTAATCCTGTCCCCTAAAGAAGAGCATTCATCAGCCGGGCACGGTGACTCACACCTGTGATCCCAGCACTTTGGGAGACCGAGGCAGGTGGATCACCTTAGGTCAGGAGTTCGAGACCAGCCTGGCTAACATGGTGAAATCCCGTCTCTACTAAAAAATACAAAAATTAGCTGGGCATGGTGGTGGGTACCTGTTATCTCTGCTACTCAGGAGGCTGAGGCAGGAGAATTGCTGGAGTTGGGGTGGCAGAGGTTGCAGTGAGCTGAGATTGTGCCATTGAATTCCAGCGCAGGCCACAACAGCGAGACTCTGTCTCAAAAATAAAACAAAATAAAATAAAAGAAGAGCATTCATGAGGTATTATAAGTAATTATTCGTTATTCATCATCAAAGTCCTTTAGTAAAAACCAGGAGTGGTCAATGGACATTCACATGTCTTTGCTTAATTCTATTAAAAAGTTCTGGATTTTTTAATGATCACCATTCTAACTGGCGTGAGATGGTATCTCAATGTAGTTTTGATTTGCATTTCTCTGATGACAGTGATGATGAGCATTTTTTCATATGTTTGTTGGCCTCATGTATGTCTTCTTTTGTAAAGTGTCTGTTCATATCCTTTGCCCACTTTTGAATGGGCTTGTGAGTTTTTTTCTTGTAAATCTGTTTTAGTTCTTTGTAAATTCTGGATATTAGCCCTTTGTCAGATGGGTAGACTGCAAAAATTTTTTCCCATTCTGCTGGTTGCCAATTTGCTCTAATGATGGTTTCTTTTGCTGTGCAGAAGCTGTGAGTTTGATTAGGTCTCATTTGTCTATTTTGGCTTTTGTTGTCAATGCTTTTGGTGTTTTGGTCATGAATTCCTTGCCTACACCTATGTCCTGAATGGTTTTGCCTAGATTTTCTTCTAGGGTTTTTATGATGTTAGGTCTTATGTTTGTCTTTAATCCATCTGGAGTTAATTTTAGTGTAAGGTGTCAGGAAGGGGTCCAGTTTCTGCTTTCTGCACATGGCTAGCCAGTTTTCCCAACACCATTTATTGAACAGGGAATCCTTTCCCCATTGCTTGTTTTTGTCTGGTTTGTCAAAGATCAGATGGTTGTAGATATGTTGTGTTGCCTCCAAGACCTCTGTTCTGTTCCATTGGTCTATATCTCTGTTTTGGTACCAGTACCATGCTGTTTTGATTACTGTATCCTTGTAGTATTGTTTGAAGTCGGGTAGTGTGATGCCTCCTGCTTTGTTATTTTTGCTTAGAATTGACTTGGCTATGAGGGCTCTCTTTTGGTTCCATGTGATGTTGGAGAGGATGTGGAGAAATAGAAACACTTTTGCCCTGTTGGTGGGAGTGTAAATTAGTTCAACCATTGTGGAAGACAGTGTGGCAATTCCTCAAGGACCTAGAAATAGAAATTCCATTTGACCCAGCAATCCCATTACTGGGTATATATCCAAAGGATTACAAATCGTTCTATTATACGGGCACGTGCACACGAGTGTTCATTGCAGCACTGTTTACAACAGCAAAGACCTGGAACCAACCCAAATGCCCATCGACGATAGACTGTATAGGGAAAATGTGGCACATATACACCATGGAATAGTATGCAGCCATCAAAAATGATGAGTTTGGGTCCTTTGTAGGGACGTGGATGAATCTGGAAACCATCATTCTCAGCAAACTGACAGAAAAGCAGAAGATCAAACACCGAATGTTCTCACTCATAGGCGGGTGTTGAACAATGAGAACACATGGACACAGGGAGGGGAGCACGACACACTGGGGTCAGTTGGGGGGAAATAGGGGAGGGACGGTGAGGGGTGGGGAACTGGGGAGAGATAGCAAGGGGAGAAATGCCAGGTGTAGGTGATGGGGAGGAAGGCAGCAAATCACACTGCCACGTGTGTACCTATGCAACAATTTTGCATGTTCTTCACATGTACCCCAAAACCTAAAATACAATAAAATAAATAAATGGGAAAAAAAAAAAGTTCTGGAAAAGCCTCTGGACATCCTTTAAAAGTCTTTTTGCTTACTCAAGAGCAGAGTATAATCTATTTAATACTATTTTTCACTGATATTCACAAGGTGGGCTTCACTAACCTGGCTTTCAAGTTGGAAAGAGAAAACAAGTTGATTCCTGATGGATTTTGCCCTAAAATTTAACCTCAGGCAGTGAAAGCCTCTTTATCCCAAGGGAGTAGCTGCTAAATGAGGCCCCTTTATAACCACTTCAAAATGCACTTTCAAAACAAAAGTTAGAAGGCGCTGTGATCCATTCTCAAGAAGGATCTCTTTCTGTTCAAAACCCGTCCTGACCTTTCTGTTGAAGAAGAACAAAATAATGTAGTAACAAAAACACAAGTGGCTGCCAAAGGAAGAGAGAGAGAAAAAAAAGAGTTCCTGTAAGAGACTGAAACAATAAATCTCCTCTCTGCTGAACTCCCAAAGGGAGCGTGTGTATTTCCTCCCGTTCTTTATCAGAGCCCCCAAAATAAGTAGGAATGGGCAGTGGCTATTCACATTCAATACACCTTTTCCATTTGCTAATAAGGCCCTGCCAGGCTGGGAGGGAATTGTCCCTGCCTGCCTCTTGAGAGAGAAGCCATTGACACCATCTACAGGCACCATGGAACTGCTTCAAGTGACCATTCTTTTTCTTCTGCCCAGTCTTTGCAGCAGTGACGTCGACACAGGTATCTTTGTCTCTTATTCTTCTGGTGGTACACATTGGAAATCAGTAGTGGGTGACTCAGCCTCAGTTTACTTTCAGGGATCTTCCCCTGACACTTTGATGCAGCAATTCCTTTAATGAGTTCAATGTTTGAATGTTGACTTGGAGTGCATGGAGAAGGCTTGAGAGAGATCATATTTGTTTATATGGAAGGGAAATGTTGTGAGTACAGCACCCTGAAAGCATGTTTCATGAAATCACAAAGTACTGGAAACGTACAGTGGCCCCTTTTAAGCATAAAAATCTGGGAATAGAATACTGGTTAAAAATATACTTTCTCTCCAAAATACATTGTTTTCAGATGTTGCTCAGAAATAAGATTGGCATGTGTGGGTGAAAGGCTGTAATCGCAGATATTATATTGCAGATGTTAGCCTGTATTTTTCCCAACCTTTTTTCAGGTCTGATAAATTGAGAAGTTGGGTAAAGCTGCCTAGGGAAGTGTATCTTTATATTTTGGGGTAGGTTGAGTAGAGAGAGATTCATTTGTACAGTCTATAGACCTTTGCTGAAGAAATATGTACATATCTAAGCACATATACATATTTGGCATAACATTTCAGGAATAGTTAAACATAAAATCCTACCTATTTACTTCTGGCTAAGAAACTCAGATAAAAGATAGGTATGTATCTACATAAGTCTTGAATATATTAATGGACAATTTCGAGAATGATTTACATTTGACTTTTAACCCTTCCTGAGCGATTGAAAATAAACAATTTAATCAATATTTATTAGGTTCCTACCTTGTACTGGAAGGAATATAAAAACAAGTAAGATGTCCTTGCCCATAGTGATGTACAATTGGGAGAAATAAGCATGTGATTTTAATACAAAATAGATTTAATAAGTGTGAAAATTGAAGTACAAACTACCATAAAAGAACACAATTGGGAAAGACGATTCAGACTCTGAGAGGTCTTAGGGGAAAAAAACCAGAAACATTCATTTCTAATTTTGTTTTGCTCATTTTCAATTTAAAAGATTGCTGCCTGCAAAATTCTAATTTACAGTGATTGTCGGAAAAAATAAGTACATCCCTCCTGAACAGCATTTTATCAGTCATTTCTCAAAATATCTATGTAAATTTAGGACAAATTCAAAAACACTTCAAATTCACACAGATTTGCTCATCTTGCATCTTGGAGTTTCTGAAGTTAAGTTGCAACAAGCATCAAGATCAGAAAATTTAAATTAGAAGAGTTACTGGAGTCAAATCGTTTTAAGTAAAAAATATGTGGTGCCACAGAAATCATTACATAGCTTGTAAGTAACGTCAGTGTGCTTGGGGAAGATTGATAGGAATCTCAATGCCATGGAAAACACTGCTAACAATTAGATGTACAGATTAGTGTAAAGTCTGAAAGGCTGGCTTAAAATGCTCGCTGCTCCAGGTCTGCAAGCATCGGTGAGTAGACTACTTTGCTGGCACTATTAAACTGAATAGATCATTCATCCTTCCGAAAGTAAAGCAGAATAGCATCAATAGAAGTGGCCTGCAATACCTGGCCTTAAGACATGAAGGTAAAGGACAACCCAGAGATGTCCTCCAGGTTCTTCTGTTGTGGTCATTTTTGGAAAATACACACCACCTTTTGCTTACTGGTAATGAGACCAACCCGTTAACATTGTCTTCTTTCTAAGGAACTGTTAACCCCTATAGAATAATTTCCCATTTGAGCAGAGACAATAGTTACATAATAACTCTCTCCTTCAAGTCAGCGGACAAGTCTACAGGTTAACTGAAGGCCAGTGTTTGGAAACAAACAAATAAACCAAAGCTACTCCATTTGTCTTAGAAGGGGAGGCTATAGCTCAAGCGTATAAATTGACCATCTGAGTGGAGCATGAAAAGACTGAATTTCCCATCTACGTGTATGATTTTGTTGCACCTGGCTCTGCCTGCTTGGTTTTTCTTTGCAGATTAAGCACAGGAAATAAAGCATTTCCTAAGCTGATTATGTTTTTTTTTCCTTAACCCCCGGTTCCAGGTACACATTGATTTCAGAGCTTTATATATTCCTCAAACTTAGGATGATTAACATATTTCTTCAGCAAAGTTGATTCTTGGGGGCGAGGGAGGGAGGCATTTCATCTGCCTTATTAAATTCACAAGTTGTCAAGCAGATCCATGCATTTTTGCATAGCAATTTATTCCTAAATAATGATCTTTTAGATAAATTGACTACTTTTCTTTTTTTCTGACGTTTTATGTCAGTCTCAGATTTAAATAAGTAAAATATAGTCTTTTGTGCTCTTTGTGAAAATCAAGGGAATCTTTCTACATCACAGTGAGTGAGTGACTTTTTGTTACTTGGTGGGTGGTATAATATTTTTCAATCTCCAATTTGGAAAGCTGTTCTATTGAAATATGTATGGGAGATTTCTGAAAGGGAATTGCCATTCTTTCCTAAGGTTTTCTAAATTGTGTTTAAAGCTGAACAGACCCCTACAGTGGCTTTTATGGCTTTTAAATCTAGTATGGATGAGCTTTTGACTGTCAGGACAGAGAGAAGTTAACGAAGAGAGATTCCAAGAAGGAGGAAACAATACGCATGTGCTCATCAAGTGCTGCTTGCTGATTGAAATTTACCTCAATGTGGGAAAGATTAAAATATGGTAGGCATTCTCAGACGGGGACAAACACCATTTTCTTTACTGGCATATGAATAAGGATTTAATTGCTTTGAGAAATTAATTTGTTAGTGATTGAACATTCAATTTCATGAAAAAGGAAGATTAAACACGCTATCAGCAGACTCCATGCTAAATATTGTAGGTTTATAGAACTTAATAAAACTTAACCCTCACTGTAGAAGTGGGGGAGAGAGGAAGATGAGGGAAGTTACATATAAGTTTGATTATTTTGTAGGCTTTAAGAGGTAAATAAAGAATAACACAGAAAATTTACAGCTAGCCTGGTTAGGGTATAAGGACATGAGAAAAGGCCACATATTAAAGTGGAAATTATTATAAGCTTTGAAGCTTGATAATCAACAGGTTCCAGAGGAACAAAATTTATTGAGTAGATACATTGTAACATTCGTATATTCTAGTCTAGAAATGTAAAGTGGTTACACTTTGGGCATAGTTAAGTACTGGGAAATAAGGTTGGAAATAGCCTCAGGAGATAGTGAATATCAGAATGAGAAATATTGATTCATATAGTTAATTTGTTTGAGTCTATAAATGTGTTTGAGTATGAGAATTATATGATCATGGCTATAAAATGGGAAGATTAATCTGTCAGCAGAATATAGATTAGACTATTAGAGTCAAGAAAAATAAAAGATAAAGAAAAATTTTTTAAAAAAGGAAATAAAAAATTAAATTAAAAAACCAAAAAATAAATAAAAAGAAAAATAAAAGATAAACTAGTTCAAATATCATTGCAAATCCAAGAGCCTGCCAATAAAATGAAACAAAGGGTCTACGAAGAGCTTTAAGAAAGTAGAAAATGTGTGATTTGACATATCATTGACTGGCAATGAGGGAGAATGTGACTGAAATCTAGAGACAGGGTTATTTGAATACCAGAAATAGGAAAATGGCTTGGGAGCAGAAATTAGGAAAGATACGGGGAGATGGTTTAGTGAGAAAAATGATGTTTAGTTTTGGACATGGCGATTTTGAAATCCTGTTATTTATGTAGAGATGTGCAATAGTAAATTAAAATTATCTGATGTGTAGTTGAAATGCCCCTGGAGCCACAGGTGATGTTGAGAGGTGAATGTTCTTGAGTCCTGAATCTCAAATATTGCTAAATCTTGCTCATTGTAACATTAATGACATAGAGAAGCAATTTCTCTTTCCTCTGGATGCCCATATATCTAACTCTCCTACGGCACTTATTTCCAATTCTATTATAGTTACTTGTGTCAATGTCTTACTTCTTTACTCTACTATAAGCACCTTGAAAGTAAGGGCTATATTTGTTACAGATTGTTTGCTCAGCAACAATTCTGAACATATAATAAGGACATAGTCATCTGAATGAATGGATAATTGAATAAAATAGTTGCCTTTTTATTACTTTCATACTTTAATTTCTTCCTATGACAATTACCTAACCATTAACTACCTTGTCCTTATGAAAAAGTTATGGACAATTATGAATCAGAGAACACAATATAGAAAAAAGTAGATTATTTTGATTTCAGTTATGAAAGTCAGCACTAAATATAAGGAAAAGGACTTCTTAACAAAGGTGAGCCAGCTCTCAAACTATAACCACTATGGGGAAGAATGTCTCAACAGAATCAGCTCTACTTCTTTTTGGGTATCAAATACTCAATGTAATACGTTCTTATAGTTAAAAGTATTCTAGGAAATACCTTATTCTCAACCA
Organism: Cebus imitator; assembly: GCF_001604975.1. Lineage (NCBI taxonomy): Eukaryota > Metazoa > Chordata > Mammalia > Primates > Cebidae > Cebus > Cebus imitator. The sequence goes on from NW_016107762.1 coordinate 591,672, forward strand.
ACTTCTCAAAACTACAAAATAGTTTTTTTTTTTAAAGCAAAGTTTACAAAAATAGAAGTTGGAAGAAAGTTAAATAAATACCATACATCTTTATGCGTCATTGTAGGTAACATGAGTTGCTTCAGAGTAGATAATTTTGCTTAGTACTTCTGCTGAGCTTAATTCACACCAATATTTCTTACCTGAAATGGGTAGTCTATTGCAGGAAGACTAAATCAATATAGAACAAATCCAAATGGAAAAGTATTTAGTCCGCAAACCATTTCATTACATTCTTTCTTCACTGCTGATTTTCAATAATCCCCATCTAAAAGTAGAAGTGATCATTCTAGAACTCCTATTTTCAAAAGATTCATAACGGTTGCTAGAAACAACTTTTCTGGTAATTTTATCTTGAAGAAAGTAGTTATCCAGAAAACTGAGAAAAAATTAATATTTAAGGCTTTACAAAGCTTTAAATTTACTAGACAACTGCCTATCCTTTCCTTTTCATTGGTGAAGTTACATTTCAAGCTGCAGCTAAATATTTTAACTTGTGAATAATTATCTAATTCAAGTTACTTGCATTCTTTTAGTAATCACTTTCCAACTTCCTCTTTGTCTTTAAGAACAATGTGAGATGCACGTTTCTAAACACTCGATGTCAGAGTAGAAATTTTTTTTTTTAAAGGAGTTTTGCTCTTGTTGCCCAGGCTGGAGTGCAATGGCGCGATCTTAACTCACTGCAACCTCCATCTCCTGAGTTCAAGCAATTCTCCTGCCTCAGCCTCCTGAGTAGCTGAGATTACAGGCTCCTGCCACCACACCTGGCTAATTTTTTGTATTTTTAGTAGAGACAGGGTTTCACCATGTTGGCCAGACTGATTGCAAACTCCTGACCTCAGGTGTTCTACCTGCCTCGGCCTCCCACAGTGCTGGAATTACAGGTGTGAGCCACTGCGCCCAGCTCAGAGCAGGAATTTAAGCAACCTTCAATTCCTGTGTACTGAATTCTTTCCAACTACTGAATTCCTATCCAGTATAGGTCTGTTAGGTTAGACTAATAATGCCTTTTGGCTGGTAGAAGAAGCTCTCTCAGTTAGCAAACTAGATTCTTTTTGTACTGTTGCACACAATGAGAAACATTAGTGGTGTCAATTACATCTAGAAAGAGCACTATATGGTTCCCAAATTTGGGGCAACCATAAGAAAAATAGATTTTTAAAACTTCAATAGAGGTTTCATATCCTGTAGAGTGATATATGTAGAGATAATCATAACTAGTCCCTGTATGAGTATTAGATACCTATTGTGTCTTTCCCTACATCTTCTCTGGCCATGTTTACTCCAGCCATTGCTATGGCAACCAGCTATGCACAGGTGTAACTTGACAGCTCCTTGCCTCACGTTAATGCATATATCCTGCTTTCTTTCTGGTGCTATTCTGATACAAAGGTGCATTTCAGAATCTGGCATTATCAGGCTCCTAGTGCAGGAGCATTAGCATTCTATCAGACAGCTCCTGACAAAGGAGGGAATGGAGCCACTGAATACATAAACGCTTTCCTCTTCTATTCCTGCTCCAGTTTCAGTATTTTAGTCCTTTACTCCTCTTCCTGAGATCATTTTTTTAAATATAAACTGTCTGAATAGAAGCCTTTGTTTCAGAATCTGCTATTTAGGAAAATCCAGGATATATTATTTTTCTTGATGAGAACATTTTGGTTTAGATGATAGTGTATATCTAAGTATAGATTAGTTTCAGTTTTTCTGACACTTTAATTAATATGTACTAACCTTCTTCCTTTTCATTAAAAAAAATGAAATATCTTTGATCAATCTTTTGTTAAATAAGCTTAACAATATTCTAAACAGGTCCTGTTCTAAGGCAATTAGTTGCCTGTTTGCATAGACTCAGTAATGAATTATACTGTGAGGTTAGTAGTAAAAAATGTTGATATCATTGATTTTATTCTTGATGTCCTTCTCATATGAAATGTGAACTGTTTTTTAAATGTGTTGAATCAGTCAAATTCTAACTGAAACCTGTATTAGTTGTGTCAAGGCCAGAGAATGAACATCACAATTGGGAATGGTCCAAGTTAACCCAAAGAAGTATTGTCACAATATCTACTAACACCTACCATTTATTGTGCTAGACACTTTACACACATTACTTCCATCACAAATTTCAAGGCCAGCTTTATCCCTTTTCTTTATCTTACTGATTAAGAAAGAGATGCTTGGAAATAGTATCAAATCACACTAGGGTGATGTGACTTAAAAGCAAAGCAAGTATTGTTGCTCTTCAGCTACCTTCTGATGTAGTGACACTTCACAGTTGAGTTTTCTGAAAAAGAATAAGGATAAAGATGTGCTTCTTGAGTAATTTAGAAGTCACTACTATGTCTCACTGCACCTTCAGCCTTCTGAACTGACAACTAAGATTACAATGCCATAAATAAATGTTTACTTAGCAATAATGTTTTCTTGATATCCTAGATTCAATTAATTCTTAGGGGAGGGGTTGGAAGGAGTTGTAGGAATTTGCCTACCAGCCATTGTTACGGTGGTTAAAAAAACATGTACTTGGCTACAAATGTCAGCAAAGCTAATATGGGACTTGGAGAAGAAGCAAAGAAACAAAGAGGAAATAGCTATGAGTGAATTAATCACTAATCACTTGGTGTCACAGTTATAATTCTTCTGGAGACAGATTGTCTGAGTTCAAATTCCAGCTCTGCCCCTTACTAGCTATTTAAACTTAGACAAGTTAATCAACTTTTAGCTTCCTCAGCTGTAAAATAGAGATGATTGCCTCATGTGATTCTTCCAATATCTCTATAAGGAATTATCTCATAGGGATATTGGAAGAATCACAAAAGGTAGTATGCAGAAAGCACCCAGGATAGTGTCCAAGATGAGGTAAATGTTATATACATTTTTGCTGAGTTTTGGAACTCATATCCTGCACCTTAGAGAAAATACTTTATTTATAAGTTGATTCCAATTCAGAAGCAGACAATATTTAAACAATTAATTCTCACAAAGTGAAGAATGAGAATATGAAAAATTTTCACAATAAAACTGATATACTAGTAAGATCACTGCCAAATAATATTTTAATCCCAATATATGCATGCACAATTTTATGCATTGGATGCAAATAGGTATATTTTCTCAAATATCTTTCAGATTTATGCTATTTAACTTAGTCTGTAATCACTCAAATTAATAAGCAAAATTGTATTTGAAAATTCTAACTTTTTAGTCTGAGAATAGTCAACATCCTCAAATATCGTCACTACTCTCATAAAGTATTGAGCATTGCTTAATCTGAGAGGTTGAATATGTTAATGGAAGGAAACACAGTCTTAATGTGATAGCTTAAATTTGAATCTAGCATTTAAGTATGCTCAAATTGGCCCAGACATTACATCTTTCTTAATATCAGTTTCTGCATATAAAAAATGGAAAGAAAGATACATGTTGACATAATACTGGTGTTATACGACAATGGGAATATCCATTTTAGATGCTGTGCAAATCATAAATTACTACTAAACCATTAGCTATTATTGTATAAGTTAACATTAACTCACAGCATCAAGAGAGAAATAGGAAACCATTCTATAAATTTCAGAATTTTCCCTTACTAGTTAGGCCTTTAACTGCCATTGTATCATTTCTATTTTAGCCATAATATCTTTACATAATTTTTATGGCTGCTCACATCCAAATGGCCATGTGTTGAAATAATGCTTCAGTTATAAAAATCACACACACAAAACACTGAAAACCATTTGTATCACACATTGAATTTATTTTTAACTGAAGTGGGAAAAGAAATCCTTTTTTGTGGTATGAACTGTGAAATCGCCCTCCTAGGGTGTTCGGCAAGTGTGAGAACATAAACGTTGAGTTCTTGGGCACTCTCCCCAGGGTACAAAGGCCACTCCTACGTTAATCAGCTCAAAGCCATTGTGACAACTTTGAACAACCACCAGACTTCCTCAGTTAACTCTCTCTGCAATTTTAAAAGTGAGACTCACCTTTTTTAAATGCAGAGTGAACTAATTTAAAGATTTATAAAGTAATTGCATTACTGGGATTAGAATAATTAAATTATGTGAATCAATTAACTTTTAATTTTTTCTCTTTTCATTTTCTGACAGCCTCATTTGTTGGGTACAAGTTTTATATCAATTAAAGTTTAAAATTCTAAAGTTTTACAAAGGAGAAGAAAAAATCATTTAAACATTTATTATTAGGTTTTATTACAACTTAACTGTATATACTTTTCTAGGAAGCAAGGACAATTTGTAAGTGATTATTTGTGTGTATGTTTCCCAAGACCTATTTTTGGGCACATAGGTGATATTTAGTAGCTAGCTTTTGCTTTAATTTGGAGAATTCTGTTTCTTCAAAAGTCAGCAGAGTTGAAAATACCCAAGGCATTCCTGGGTTTGTTTTCAGTTACTTGAGGGCAATATTTATTTTTATCCTTGGCCTGTGTAGAGGGGAAGCAGTAAGTGCCATTTTGGAATACTCTTTCGGTTGGCTGAACTTATTTGATATACTTTATGAAGCTGACTTACCATCTTACTGTTGTATAAATAGCAGAAAATACTAAACTTTGAATTATAGTGACTATTCAAATCATATCAGAGTGACGTGAATATCTGAATACAAGTGCGAAGTCATTCCTATTTCTTGCTCACGTACACAAAAATTAGTGGTCTGTGATTTGTAGGTAATTCTGAACCATTTACAGATTATCCTCACCCCCACTAGGATAGACTGTAAAATTATGAAAATTCAATTGTAAAGGCACTTTGATTACATAGTTTACCTTTCCAACTCTGAAGTCTTAATTCAGTATGTTGAGTAATTAACTTTATCATAATCTTGTGCAGAAGCAAAAGCACCAGATAATTCAGTTGTTCCTAGATCAATAAATAATTCAAATGCCCTTTGTATAACTGACATGAGATAAACCAACTTGTTCTTTGTCAAATAAAGATAGAATCCCTCCCTATAATACATATGCTATTCATTAAACTATTATATAAAAGAAAGGTGCTTTCACTGAAAAGAAGAATATATTTGGCAAAACAACTGTCTTATATTTTTCCCATTGAGCCCTAACTGGTGTGACAAGCCAGAATAGTGCAGTGGTGAAGACTGTACTGAACCTTTGAACCAAGAGCACTTGGATTAGTTACCCGGGGCCACACGCTTGCTCTATGACTGAGGCAGGCAAAATTCTTAACTTCTCAAGGCTTTAATTTTTTTGTCTATAAAATTAGTGTGGTTTAATCAAATGATATGAAAGGTTTCTTTCAGATCTACAGTTCTATATTCTTAGTGTAACAAACAATTCTTATACATTTCACCTGAAGTTATCTTGCTTCATTTTTATCCTGTTTTCACTAGATATGCTCATTCTGGAGCAAGATGTTTGATTCTATTCCTTATGTTTACTTCCTTTAGAGATTTTCAGTTAGAGATGATAGAAAGCGTCTGCTTTGCATGTAAAAGGCAAATTCTCTGTCATGAGAGACATTTTAATTTTTCCATGTGGTCTCATTTGTATGTAAGTGGGAGATATTTGTTAGGAGGGGGGCTAGAAAAAAAGACTTGAAGAGAGGGCAGGGAGAGAAACCAACATGCAGGAAAAAGACTGAAAATAAAGATGAGGTTAAAAAAGATTGAGAAAATGACAGAAGCTGGGAGAAAGAAACTGTCTAAGGGAGCTGGGAAGCTGGGATGGCGAGATGGGGGAAACTCATTAACTGCCCTGAGGATTTGGGAAGAGTATTCTACACAGGCCCTCCAGCCACTCTTACAAGACCAGTACCCAGAGGAATTCTTTCTTCTTTCCACTAAAGCTCTTGCCAATCCTTCTTCCCTCCATCCACTCAATGTGCAGTGTGCTCTTTTCACTGTCCCATACCCACAAGGTAAGCAGAGATGTTTACCTTTCAAGGAAAGTGTTAGAGTCTAGGGCTTTCAGGGGAAAATGTTGGTACAGATTTAATCTAAATTAATATTATTTTTTGCTTGTACTAGTTTATGATAAATTTGCTCAAGGACAGATTTAGTTAAGATGAATATTTGTCAGTTTAAGCCTGTATGCCTGGTGAAATCTCACCAGGCATACAGGTTTAAATTCCAGCTTTGTTTGACGATCTCCTCGCAAAGAAGAACCCTTCATCCCCTAATCATTATATCAATCACTTTCATTTCTGCTATTATTCCCCCTCATGTTTTCATTAATATCGAATGATCCTGGACCTCTACCATATAGGCTACTCAAGAAATTTATCCCCCTTTAACAATAGTTTTATTAGAGAGAAAACTATAGTATTCCCTTCAAAGTTTTAAGTGGTATCAAGATGCATTAGATAATCCATCCAAATATTTCTGGTTCCCAGAGAATTGTTAACTGTAAGAAGAGTTTAAGACTATATAGATGATTAAATGACTAGTATTTGTGAGTATGAAAAAAAAAAATGGAGAAGCTGTGATACTATGAATCTAGGCTGGAAGGGTAGTCAAATTTCTAGTATCAAAATACAACAGATTGAAATTTGTCAACTGGTTCATTACCCTGTCATTACTTAATGAATTAGGATAATTCAGAAGAAGAATTTAGCAGTCTGTCTTTCAGAATTTACAAGATGGCAACCCTTGACCTCTAACTTGAAGGTGTGTGTTGCTTGGCCACACTAAACATGTAACATACCAGGCGTGTTTTATCACTGAATAAATATTTTTAAATATTGAAAAATAAGAAAATTTTATAAAACAATAACAACAATGAAAGAAATAAAGTTGTGTTTTCAGTTGTTTTTGACAAATCTGGACTTCATATCCCTCATGATGTAATTCAGTTAGATCTGAGTAATAAGTACCCCTTTAATTGAGAAATGTCCCTTTTTCCCACAAACACATATGCACTTAAATCTTACCTCATCCTCTTTTACCTCTCTGCATGGCTCATGGGCATTTGGGTTAATCCCATCACCTACTTCATAGTAGCAAAAGATTTTGTCTAAGCATTAGACGTATAATTTGCAAAGCTGTCACCATGTTTGTAGTAACTCAATGGATATTGAAAAGACAGGGTTCTGGGGACCATTTTCTACAATTAACTAGGCTTGCTAGCTCAATCTCAGAGTTTTAAAGACACATTCCAGGTCCCAAATCTTTCAATTTTTCATAATGATGATTGCTTTTATTAAAATGTTACTATAAATAATTAAATTACCAGTGATTACCTCTCTTGTTTCATAGTCTTAGGAAAGCATAAAATGTAAAAAATGATTTAAAAAACATAGAAACCGTAACTCATAAAATGTAATTAAAATTCTATTTTATTTTTATTTCTCATCATCTCTTTAATATTGATTTGGTGAATATAAACTTTTCATCTTTAATGAAACTATTGGAAGCCTATGGCATTTTTGCTCACCCATAAGAAATAGACAGTTTGGTAGACAATTAAATTTTCAGAGTGTATCAATTAGAAATTATAATGTATAATCCAAAATTATAATTGAAATTTCTCTCTTGTTGGTCATGCCAGTGTGGAGTGGGTTCTACAAAGTGACTTTTTTAGAGGTTCTCTATTTTTCTGCTTCCCTGTTCCCTCTCAAGCTCCTTTCTGACCAACTGTACTGGGAGCAGCGTAAGGGAGGAGTGAGAGGATGAATGAAAGACATTACTTGATGTGGCACTGTAAGCTGTACCCAGAGTCTGGGAGACAGTTGAAGCCCAGCTGCTGAATGGTATACTTTCAAGACTTCCTCAAAAGTGTGCTTTTGAGCCTCTCTCCTCTCTAGTTTCTTGGCTCAGGTAGATGGATCCCTATTCTGGTAGCTCACTGGTTACCCCTTCCAAAGCACAGGTCATCCTTGTTAACCTAGAGCTTCTTCATGTTCCCAGTTCTCCAGGTGTCCCTAAGGAATGGAAGTCAGGATAACTGTATGCCACACTTTTTCATTCTCTCTCTCTTTTATTTGGTCCACAGGAAACAGTCCAATACCTCTTTCCCTGACAACCTCCAGCAGTACAGGCTTATTTTCAACATGATTAACAACTCTTCCGGTCCTACACCAAGGCAGCTGGGCAGCTATCAGCTATCTATAATTCTCTGGATTTCCCAAGCATGAGTCAGCTCCTAGGCCATTATGCTTTCCGACTGTATGGATCATATATTAAAGTAGATTTGAATTGAGGGAGCTGACAAGCCCTTCTCCTTGGTGATGGAGGAAGTGGGAATGGGATTCAAAAGATAATATTCTCCAAAGAAAACCTTTTCTCAAATAATTATCTCTCTCTCTCAACACACATACTTTGATATGTTTTTATGTAATGGAGTAGGTAAAGGGTTTCAAGGGTTTATTGAACAAGTTATAGATATTTTACTTGAAAATCTACATATAGTTATTTGTCCCATCTTTTTGTAATTTCACATATCTAGATTCCTGGTTAAAACTTTAGTATTCATTTATTGTGCTTGATATCTTACACTAACATTTCCTTTGAAAATAACTAAAATTCTGAATATGTATTTTCTCTGAGTTGAACATAATTATACTATAAATCAAAATTATAATTAGAAAAATAAAATATCTGTGTCTTTCCCAGCTTGGACAATGCGGCAAAATCCTGTCTCTACAAAATACAAAAGTAAGCCAGGTATGGTAGGACACACCTGTAGTCCCAGCTACTCAGGAGGCTGAGGTGGGAAGATTGCTTGAGCCCAGGAGGTTAAGGCTACAATGAGTCATGATCATGCCACTGCACTCCAGGCTGAGTGACAGAGCAAAACCCTGTCTTAAAAATAAAAAATAAAAAAGCAGATTGGTGAAAATAATAAAAATAAAAGCAAAAGTGAATGAAATGGAAAAGAAATACATAATGCAAAGAATATCCATGTGTAATGATAAGGTTACTAAGCCTCTGCTAATACTAATCCAAAGAGAGCAGAAACAAGTGAATAGAAATGAAAAAGGAAATACAACTGCAGATTCTGCTAAAATAGAAGCATAATAAGTGGATATTATTAAAAGTCTTATGCCAATAATTTTGAAAATTTATGTAAAGTGAATAAATTTCTAAAAACTATAGTCTATCAAAACTGACTCAAGCAGAAATACGAAACTTTTGTAGGCCTTAAATTGTTAAATAAATTGACTCAGCAATTAATAATCTTCTGACACAAAAAATTTCCAGCCCAGTTGGTGATACAAGGAAGTTATACAAAACATCCAAATAATAAATTCATTTTCAGATAAGCTCTTCTAGAGAATAAAAATAGAGATTTTATTTTCCAACTTTTGTTATAAAGTTAGCTAATTGTTGAAACCAAAACCTGACAAGAATATTATAAGAGATAAATGCTATAGACCAATCCCATTACAAAAAAATGATTTCTAAAAAGCCAGCAAAACATTTAAAATGATACTTTTACCAAATTGGGATTATATTATCAACGTGAAGTTGGTTTTACACTAGAAAATCAATAGACATAATTTATTACATAGAAAAATAAAGAGAAAATATATATACTTCACTGAAGCAGGAAAAACTACTTCTGCACATTCAATACTTATTGTTGATGAAAATGCTTAGAAAACTAAAACAGTAAGAGGATTTTCCTAATCTAATAGAGCAGCTTCAAAAACTATAGGGCTTCAAAAACTAAAATCATCATGAATAATAGTAAAATATTAGCATTTTTTGAGAATGAAAAGAAGACAGTCTTGCCTAACAATCCTACTTTTATAAAACATTGTACAAAATATCCTAGCTAATGCTGTAAAACATGAAAAATGGATATAATAAGAAGTGGAAAGAAAAAGTCAAAATTGAGATTATTTGTGGATGATATATGACATTGATATAGAAGTTAAAAAGAAATTACTTAGGCAGTTAGTAAGCGTAAAAGATTTCTTGTTGGAATTTCCTTTTAATAAAAAGCGGCCCCAAAATCTCTTTTTCTAGGGCAGCCTAGAAAATCTAGCCGTAAGCATAGACATACAAGCTTGCATAGGTAAATGCCTGCAGCTGTACCAATAGAAAAGGGGTACCTAGAAGCCAGGTATATTCAACACGGAGGTTTTCTCTTCCATTTTCTTTTTCGACACGTGTGCAGGTAACATGGTGCCAGCCAGATAACAATCCATTTGCATAATAAAAAATTAGGGAGGGATGGGCAGCCTCTTTGTGAGCTATGTAAACGTCACATCTGGTCCAACCAATCCACTATGTCCTATGTAAATCAGACACCGCTTCCTCAAGCCGCCCTATAAAGCCAGGTGCCTCCTGCCGTGAAAAGGAAGATTATTTTGGAAACCTTCTTCCTCCACATGGGGAAGATTTTCTCTTCTTTCTTTTTAGTATTAAACTTTCTACTTTTAACCCAACTCCTTGTGTGTCTACATCTTCAATATCCTTAGCACGAGACAGTGAACCTCAGTTATTTCCCCAAACAAATGATGCCACTTCAATAAGATTATTTAAGTAGAGCATCCATGAGAATTTACCAAAAAAAAAAAAAAAAAAANAAAAAAAAAAAAAAAAAAATAGAATTAAAGAGTTTATCAAGGTTTCCAGATATAAAATTTATGAAATCAATTGTATTTCTATTGATGCAACAAATAATTAAAAAAGAAAATATAACAATATGCCATTTACAGAAACATAAAAAAGTACCTCTAAATAATTATAATGAAAGATATGCCTTATTTATATGAGAATAATTATAAAACTTTGTTGAAAAGTTAAAGAAAACTTGAAATATAGAAAAACATACCATGTTAATTGACTGTGCAATCCAGTATGGGGAATGTAAGGAGCTTATTATAATTTTGTCTGAAAATGCACAAAACCAAGAAAAATTTTTTAATGAAGAAAAACAGGAAGGGATAATATACTCTACCATTTCTAAATCCCCATTAACAGAGATATAGTAATTAAAACTGTCAAATTGGCACAAGTTAAACAAACCAAGTGATAGTAATATTGCCACCACATAGATCAATAGAAAAGAACAGAGAGCTCCGAAACTGACCTACAGATATATAGATCTTTGAAATAAAACAAAGATGATACAACAGAGCAGTGGGTAAGGATTGATCTTTTCAATAAATGCCGCGGGTACCATTGGGTAGCCAGTGGAAAAAAAGAAATTAGATTCCTATATAGTGCTACATATGAAAGCTAATTCCAGGTTAACCACTGACTTAAATGTAGAATGGAAATCTTTAAAACTTTAAGGAAATATGGGAGAATAGCTTTATAACCTCATTCCAGGAAAATACACAAGAAAAGCACTAACCATAAAAGACAAGACAGACATTTCATTGCATTGGAATTAATTATGCTATTTATCAGAAGACAGAGTAGCAAAATTGAAAATACAGCCACAAAATTGGAGAAAATATTTGCTATGTATATATAACTGACCAAAAAATGACTCATCTTAATATAGAGAAAAAAACTACAAATCAGTAAGAAAAATAAAAACAACCCAATCAAAAATTTGGGCAGACTTAGGTAAGTACTTTCCTTTCATGCAATAATAGAAACAGAAATATGTTTATAGCAGAAATTTTGAGAATAGTCCAAAATTAGTGACAGCTCAAATGTCTATCAGTTGCAAAATAAATATGTAAATAATTATTTATTCATTCAGTGAATTGTATATAGTAATGACAATGACTATGGCTATAATCAATAAAATGAAAAAATTTTAAATATACTGAGCTAAACACCAAAATACCTCAATATGTTTACATTTACATAAAGTTGAAAACATTGAAATCTAAACTCTGTTATATTCAGATGTACACATAGAGAGTAGTTCTATAAAGAAAGGCTAAGAATAATTAACATAAATCAGGTTAGCAGTTACCTCTAGAGTAGTGGGAGAAGCATATAACTGATAGGTTTAAAGTCCCAAGGAGATTTGACACTGCTGATAATATTCTATTTTTAATCTGTGCAATGATTACACAAGGTTTTGGCTAAGATTTTTTCATTATATTTCCATTTATAGTTTTTTTCATGTTTTGGTCTGTTAGCTTTTATAATTGTCCCAGAAGTTAGGCAGAAATGAATAAAATTCAGATTTTGAGTTTAAGAATTTTAAATTGAAGCAGGTATCTATTAAAAATCTTATGGGGAGAGATGGTAAGATCCTTCAAGGTCTTAAGAATGATTAATACATTTGAATGAAATATATTTAATTCAAAACCTTAAGAAATATCAGGAAAACTGTGGAGAGAAATGTCATCATCTTCTGATGGGTTTTGTGACAATAACAAACTCTGTTTTTACAAATAAATCTCTATTATCATCAATCTTTGTACACTTTTTAAGAATTTTCCATTTCTTTGCATCTCTAGAACAAATCCCCTATGAACACGGAATATACACTGTATATTTTTAAGCTTTAATTTAGCTATTATCAATTTATTCTCATTGATACTCTGCTATTCTGAATTTTAGTTTCTCATTAAACCTTACCTATTTAGAATTAGTCTTCACATGTAAGGCTTGCTTAGGCTTGTCATTTTGCAGGGAGATTGCTTTCTGTAAGATGCGACTGCCTCAAATTATTTTAGCAGTTAAGACATTCATCAGCTTTAATTAGTTATAAACAAATTGATTTATCTCTTATCCCACTAGATTGAAAACTGACCCCAAGGATTTATGGCTCACTGCACACTTCAAAATCCTTGTTCTCCATAGGGTCTTTGTCGTAAGGCTAGGACACAAGGTTTATCATGAGGCTGTCTTCTGAAGCCTAAATTGAAGCTTGCTTACAATGCTTCTTGGTGCTTAAGGCAGGCTATTATTAGCTGCAGCAATGTGTAAATTATTCTGAGGATTTTAATTCACTTAAATTTGATTTTCTCCAAATCCCATCTAATTCAAGGCAGAAAAAGTACTTAACAAAAAAAAAAAGTAACCATGTTAACAACTAATCAAACAATTATTAAAGCATTTATGAGCAAAGTCATGTAGTCTGTTCTTTGATGAATCATTTCAATATGGTAACACTTCTGACTTTATAATTTAATAATAATAATGCCATATTTGTGTATTTAATTGAGAGTTTACAGAATACTTTTATGTAAGTTATTTCTACAAAACCCTTAAAATCAAAGTGGTATATGTTAACTATTTTGAATTAATGATAGAGTTTTGAATACTTAAGGGAGTTCACTTAACAACACATATAAATGAGATTAAATGTTAAAGGGTCCTAGAGTGATGACTACATTCACTGCATTAGTAAATGGAATCATCACATTTGTAAATTAAACTCAAAACCTTACAAAGCAAATAGATTATTTTATTCTGTACCTGTAAAAAAAAAATTGAACAGTAACTTTCAAAGCCTGATTAACCTCTGGAAAATCTTTTCTGCAAATAAAATGTACACTTGAGAATATTTTAAAAAACATTACAACTAATAACTCTAAGAACATTCCTGCAAAAATACTAAATAGCAGTATAACAAATATAAGATATATAAGTGAATTATTTGAACTGATAAGGAAAATAAATAATTAATGTTTACATCATCGCCTAGCACTGCCCTAGTCCATGTAGGCATTCAGCAACTGTCTGTGTTTAAACAAATGTAAAAGATTCATTAAATGTTTCATTGTAGGGCATAAGAATTGTTACGTATAGAATTCTGGGGAAAGGATGGATAGTTATTGTAGATAGGACTAATAAACAAGGTTTCATGAAGGTGATACAACTGGAGCTTTAAAGAAAGAAAAAATATTGTTCTCTGGGAATCTTATTAGAGGGAGAACAACATGATCATAGCTAGAGTAGAAAAAAATGCCATATTTAAGGGATATTAAGAAAACCCTATTGGAGACGTAAACTAAAAATAAAATTTTAAGCACCTCAACCAACGCAACGGATCCCCTCTGGCCAAAGGAACCCCAGAAAAGACCTTAAAACCGAGTTCCTGCCCAGGATAGGATGGGAGCTCAGATACATCGAATTATAGCCCCTTTCTTTTTGGAGTCTTTAGACACAATTGACCACAATATGATTGCTATTATAAAATAGCAATTATAAGACTGACAGAACAGACATTTTGTAGCAATAAGGTATCAAATTATAAACAGGACCTAAGGCCATGGCAGGCGAGGGTTATGTCATGCACCTGCACACTTAAAAAAAAAACTGTGTTCTAACTGTCACAAGATTTTATTTTTACTCCAGCAGCTAAGCAAGCGCTGGCTTCAAGATAAACAATATAAAGCAATTAAAACTCATCCAGCTCACAGACACTGACTAACTGAACCCCTGTTTCACCAGCCATAACTACAGCTTTGATTGGTAAGAGATTGATTTCAGGAATTTTCTCCAGATAAGAGGACCACTGACCATGCACCGACTGACCAGTTTATAGATGATGTGCACTTGCGTGTCTTTATGTCCTGAAGCCCATTTAATGTATAGAACCTAATTATAACACATTTAAATGTTACGTCTCACCCCAAGTTGAACATGGGTCATATGTACATATATGTTTGTTCAATAGGCATGTGTCAGGACCAGCTTCATAAATATTTGTAGCTCCTCCTCCAACCTGGTTAACCCAAAATTCTGAGACAGGTCTGTCAATTTAGAAAGTTTATTTTGCCAAGGTTAAGGACGCACTTGTGACACAGCCTCAGGAAACCTGACAACATGTGCCCAAGGTGGTCAGAGCACAGCTTGCATTTATACATTTTAGGGAGACATGAGACATCAATCTCATGCATTGGTTCAGTTGGGTAAGTCAGGGCATCTCCAAGTGGGGGCTTTCAGATTGGAAGTAGTTAAGAGACAAAAGGTTGCATTCTTTTGATCAGCCTTCCACTGAATACACAATTTAGTCTGGCTCAGTGAATCTGCATTTTTACATAAACCATAGGGCAGAGGAAGCAATCTGATTTATATTTGTCACAGGTGAGCCTCAAAGAGATGACTTTGAGTTCTATCTGTCCTTTGTCCACAAGGAATTTCCTTGTGGGAAAATTGTGAGGGAGGTTTGTAGCTTCTTATCTTTGTACCTGTCTTATTTAGTAACAGAATGGGAGGCAGGTTTGCCTGACATAGTTCCCAGCTTGACTTCTCCCTTAGGCTTAGTAATTTGGGGTCCTGAGATTTATTTTTCTTTCACAACCTGTTGAATATGTAGTTCAGCCAACAAGTTCAGCATGAAGTTCCACCCCCAACCCCTCTGCCTTTGTGGTGCCTGTCTCTGGTCTTGGTGAGAGGATGACCACTTTGCAGACTGCAATCCTTTATAAGAAATAATGTCTCCTCTCCTTTTCTAACTTTATAAATATTGTGGAGTATTTTTCCACTTAATGGAGAGCAATGGGAAATTAGAGTGGATAAAGTCAAGTTATGAATAAAACATTGAAATTTATTCTAGGATGCTGATATATTTTTTTTTTAATTTAATACTTTGTGTTTTTGAAAGTAATCCAAGATATTTTAAGTATCACACAAGCCAGTCTTTAAGATAACCTTTGGTGATCCTTGCTTCCTGGTATGCACACCTTTGGGTGTGACCCCTTCCCACACTGAATTAGAGCTGACCTGTGTGACTAACAGAATACAACAGAAGTAATGTGCAACTTCCCGAGATCAATAGTAAAAGACATTATGGCTTCTACCTTGGCCTTTTGGACTACTTTCCCAGGAGGAAGCCGGGTGTGATGGTGATACTGAGTGTCAACTTGATTGGACTGAAGGATACAAATTACTGATCCTGGGTGTGTCTGTGAGGATGTTGCCAAAGAAGACTAACATTTGAGTGGTGGGCAGGGGAAGGTGGACCCACCCTTAATCTGGGTGAGCACAATGTAATCTGCTGCCAGTGAGGCTAGAATAAAAATCAGGCAGAAAAATGTGAAAAGAAAGACTGGCCTAGCCTCCCAGCCTACATCTCTCTCCAGAGCTGGATGCTTGCTGCCCTCGGGCTCCAAGTTCTTCAGTTTTGGAACTTCGACTGGCTACTGGCTCTTCTTGCTCCTCAGCCTGCAGACGGCCTACTGTAGAACCTTTTTTTTTTTTCCTTTTTCTTTTTTTGAAACAGAGTCTCATTCTTGTCACCCAGGCTGCAGTGCAGTGGCACAATCTCAGCTCACTGCAACCTCTGTCTCTCAGTTTGAGCTATTCTCCTGCCTCAGCCTCCCAAATCGTTGGGATTACAGGCAACTGCCACCATGCCTGGCTAATTTTTGTATTTTTGGTAGAGATGGGTTTCACTATATTGGCCAGGCTGTCTCAAACTCCTGGCCTCAGGTGATCCACCTGCCTCAGCCTCCCAAAGTGCTGGATTACGGGCATGAGCCACCACCCCGGCCTATTGTGGGACCTGTGACTGTATAAGTTAATAGTTGATAAACTCCCATATATATATTCCATTAGTTCTGTCTGTCTAGAGAGCCCTGACTAATATGTCGGGCATCATGTTGTAAGAACAGCCAGGCAGCCTTATAGAGAAACACATCAGAGAAAAACTGAGGCCTTCCATTGTCAGCCAGAACCCACTTGCCAGCAATATTGAGTGAGCCACCTTGCAAATGAATTTTTCAAACTCATATAGCCTTCAGCTTATTGTAACCCCAGCTGACATTTGACAGGTGTCTCATTAGAGAATCTAAGCCAAAATTGTTCAAAGCTGCTCTTAAATCACTTCTCTGTGGCAACTGTTAATAAGATAATACGAGATAATAAATGGTTTTAGTGTTAAGATTCATGTTTAGGGATAATTTGTTGTTCAGCAAGAACTAACTAATGCAACTGTCATCAATTAAAATTTTTAGTACATTCAAGTTTTTTAATTTGTCAGAGTTAATACTTAATAAACTCCCATATATATTTATTACAAGTGTTTGTAATACATGCAAGTTTGATTGACATTCAGCTGTTATGAAACAGAACACCTTGTATCAAGGAAATTTTTCTATATTGCGGTGTAATTTCTTTTCTCTTAAGCTGTATTCATAGTAAATGTTCTGATACTGTTGATACTGGCCTACTTTGTTTAATTGATTCATTACTTAGTTGCCTCAGGAAGCAAAATATATTTTAGAATTTGATATTTTGCCTATTAAACCTTAAAGTTCAGAGTTTTAATTTACCATCGAAGGATTGGCACCCAAAGAATGAGAATGACGCATTACTACCTTTTTGGTCTTACTATACTAATAATTCTAGCAATAAATGTTATAAGCAATACAATTTATTCCATAATCTTCCAATATAGATGATTAAAAAGTGATACACTGGGCCAAGTGCGGTGGCTCATGCCTGTAATCCCAGCACTTTGAGAGGTCGAGGTGAGCGAATCACTTGAGGTCAGGAGTGTGAGACCAGCCTGGCCAACATGGTGAAACACCATCTCTACCAAAAGTAAAAAAATTAGACGGGCATGGTGTCTCGTGCCTGTAATCCCAGTTATTCAGGAAGCTGAGGCAGGAGAATCGCTTGAACCTGGGAGCCAGGCAGAGGTTGCAGTGAGCCGAGCAAGAGCAAGACTCCATCTCATAAAAAAAAAAAAAAAAAAAAAAGTGATACACTGTAATTATGGAAAGTATCATGTTACTTTCATGACAGAGATTTTACCAATTGATTTAGCTTATAATTATAATTTACATTCATTGATATGTCTCCATGAGAGTTACTTTGTTCATGAACTAGATTTGCCTATTCATTTTCTCTTTAATATTAGGAAAATAAATACTTTTTTTTCATCTAGCAAAACAGAAATTTTAGGCTAAAATTATTAAGATAGAAAGGCAAATGACATAGAAGTGTAAATTTGGCTCGAATTACATTTAGTGTGAGACATTGTTTCTTCAGATTAAACAGCAAATCATTCCAACTCCTTTCCTTCTCCTGGAATCCAATTTACATCTTTACCGACACTAGTTCCTCTTTGACAGCTTTGCTGTTGTTCAAAATTCAGGGATCAAAATTGAATTCATGCTATAATAAGAATCCAACCACTATTGAAAAACACAGCAATAGTTATCTCTTAATACTTACATATCATGATCTCATCCCTATAGTACCATTTGCAAATAAGATTTTAAAATGAAGTAGCATATTAATGACTCATTTCCCACTTAGGATTCCCTTAGTTTTACATCATTTCCTGATGCATTTATTCCTATACTATTTTACTAAATTTTTATATTTTTGTTTGCTCTTTCGTTTTTTACTTTATATTTTTTCTTCTGAACTTTATCCTATAAATGAGCAATAATTTCTCTATTTTTACATTGTCATTTTCCTTAGTATAGTTGGAGACTTTAAAAATACAGTTCAACTTACTGTCATTTAAAAACTTGATTTGGATTACTTTTTAAACTGTAAAGTTTATATTCCTTTGAAATACTGTGCTAAATCTTCTTTAGATTGACTTTGAATCTACCTAGATTATTGTAGGCCTTATACTTCCTTTTATATATATAATTTTTTCTTTGCATAGGGACTTCAGACATTAAATGGTTACTAATCAACTAACTAATGGCTCTTAGCTTCTACCTATATTATCAGTTCCTAAAAAATGCTGAACTTTGGGCTGCTCTGACGTTACTTCTTAAAGCATGTTAATACAGCTCTTAAGGCATGCTAATATAAGTAAATAAAAGGAAAAAGAAAAAATGGCATGGGACTCACTTTCTGTCATATGGAAAAGCTGTAATTTGGTGCATTACAAAATCCTTTATGACTGATTTGGAGACCTTAAAAAAGATTTACCTAGAGCAATATTTCCAGTTTGCATAATAGGGTACAACTGCTGGTACTTGAGATAATTTTAGCCATAAATGCCCATGGAATTCAATAACATTGACTCAAATCTTTAATCTGCTTCTGGTTTTTAAGTTAGAACATGCACGTTTGGTATTTTCCTGTTTTTACCATGTCCTAAAACTCACTAATTCACTCTAGACAGAATTACTAGAGTTGAATTACTTTTTCACAGTATTTATTTGCATAATTATTTCTATACGACTTTTGTGGTAGTATCATAACATTTCTTTTGGAACATTGAATTGAATTGTTCAAAGGGAGGTAATTTTAAGAAAAAGTAAGAAAATAGTAGATAAAGAACATGAAAAAACTCATAAAGGTACTAAGAAAGTAAATGAAGTTTTGGACACATATTTCTGGAGATCAAACCTCAGGCAGCTGCTATAGCCAAATTTGGCTTTTCCTTTTGCCAGCTCTTCTTTCCTCCCTAGAAGGCTGCTAAAATGGACAAGAGTTTTGAGGACATTTTGATACTTGGTAAATGACTCTTCTGAACTTATCAAATACATTTTACTTCAACCTTTATCACCCAGGAGGATATGAAGAATAATATTTTCAAATGTTACAGAGTCTCACTAGAGATAAGAAAAATGCCAAGAACATGGGAAATGTTCTATGATTATTCCCAGATTTTAAAGTGACCCTCTCTCTGAAAAACAAATATCATAAATCCATATTTATTCAGCATTGAATACTACTGAAGTCACAAAAGAGCAAAGCTGTGTTTAGAAATAATAATTATGTGTAAAAAAAGAATTTGCAAACAAATTTAAGCCCAGAGATTTTATTTCAATATGAAGTTTCAATAGTAAATCATATAATCAACATAGAATCAACACATTTTTTTAACTCTGCTAGCAGATGGTAATTCTATTTAAAATGATAGAATAATCCTAATATTTTGATGATTCTGGCTATTCAGGAAAAAATTACTTACATTTAGCATTTAATATCATTTACTGAGGGCTTAATATCAAGTACTGCACTAGTAGCTGAAGATACACAGATAAATGTTAATGCTAAATACTAAAGTTATTTGAAAACTGGTTATTCTTATAAGTTTTATATAATGACTCTAAACTAACAAAATTTTAATTAGACAAAGCACCATGTCTCTTAGGTCTTGATAAAAGAAATTGTATATTGATTATAATGTGAGATTACATCTGTTGGTTTTCTCTTATTTGTATCCCTGTTACTCTGTCAGGAAAGTAAATTTAATTGTTCTGGGATGAATTTGTCTTCAAAACTAGAAAAATCAGTTTACAAATGTTAGCTCTGTTCTAACGGTAGTCTTCACATTTAGGAAATACTTTATTACTTAATACAGGTGATAGCTCAGATTTAAGTATATTGCTGCTGCATTGAAGTACTTATTCCACAGCTCCAGATTTTATTTGTTATGATTATCCTGCCATATTTGTAAGGCAAACAATTTATAGCCAAACTGTTTGTAATAATTTGTTACAGGACAAATTTATGATTATCCTTTCCTTGACAAACTCATTATTTTGACTCAGCAAATTTGATTTGAGTCTTGTAAACAATGTTTAATGAAATAAAAAAATAACTGTCTTAGTAACTCAAATATCATCTAGGTATTGCCATCCTTAAATATAAAATATGTTCAGATCGAAGACTTATCCTATGCTCAAAAATTCGATGCCACCAATTTCTGCAAATTCCATGTGGCAGAAGGAGGATTAAGTTCTCATGCTCACCTTTCTTCCCAACTTCCTGCATCTGTCAAATCTCGTATTTCTTTGGATTCTTATGACTTTTTTTTTTTTTAATTCACATTAGCAATCACCAAAATGTAGTTCCCCTTCCTTCATGGATGACAAAAAAAATCCAATTAACAAAAATCTTAGTAGGTGATGGGAGGTTGATATAGTGATGCAAAAGATGAGTTTTAGATGTTTCTGTTCTTAAAAGTCTTTTGGATGCTTCATTGTTTCTTGACCTGTTTTCTCTTCTCTTACCCACATTCTCGGGGTAAGAAAAAAAATAACAAATTTTGTTTCATTTTCTGCAGCAGAAGAATTATCTTCAGCTCTTTTACTCTCAGCTCTAGGCATTCTTTTAAATTTCCAAAATTACCTCTTGCAAGTGTACCCCTGACCATGTGTTCTTAGATACTTATCATTTCTGTCCTCATCTTTGTCTTAGAGTTTGAGAAGGGATTCTGGTGCGGTTTGTTTTTCTGGTTAAAGTTAGCCACTGTTATACAACAGGGTGCTACTTTTAAATAATGAGGCAAGTTTGAGCTGATTGAGAAGCAAAGGTGCACTGTGTACTTCTTGCTCTCCTTCCTTTTAAATATGAATTTCCTGATTTCTTCCACTGTCAGCAGAGCAGATACTTCCCAATCAGGGAATATTTGGGCATATTCTGGAAATGTGTCTGTTGCCTATTACTAAATACAAAAATATGTTGTAATGTTCAATGTAGGCTCTTTCTTTCTCCAAAGGCTACATCTGTCCCACAACATGCAGAATTATTTCTAAATGTGTTCGCTTTAATTAACCCACCACAAGTAACTCTTTTAATGGCATCTTAATGACATAGCTAAAAATAGCTTTAATTTGGAAAATATACTTTATAATAGCTAGTATAAAAAATCAGAAAGTAGACAATCATGAATTCTTCCTTGTTCTTGTATAAATACATATGAGCTCTTGCTGAGCATGTGGTTCAAAGCAATTTTTTTACATCCAATGTGGAGAAACTGGGGGAACAGATTTGGAAAAGGAAAAGATATGCTCTTGTCCTAGCACTTAGAACTGGTATATCCTAGAACCAAGGAGCTATAAATCCTCTACTCTGTAGGTATTTGCTTGCTTGTTTTTAATTAAAAAGTATGAGTCATCAGTGTTTGAAGAAAGTCTCTATTTGCAGGAAATGAATAAGAAAAGTTATCAAATTATGGGTTAGTCCTGTGATGCTATATGAAGACTTGAGCGAAATTAAATAAACTCTACTACTATTGCTATACTAATTAAAGATCCACAGGGAAGTGGTTCCTCAACTCTTAAAATATAAATAATACCTAATTTACATGGAAAAATGTTGTAAAACAACCCCACTCCCTGTAAAATAATAATTGCACTCACCAATTGAGGAAACAGAAATAAGATGCTACTAAATATTTTGCAATTTCTTAAATTTTATATTTTAATTAGAATAGAAGCCATTGATATTTGATATTTAAAATTAGTAGCATATATGAGTGAATCATTTTATCCATATATAGACAATATTTAGGGTCAATATGGGTTCAAAGATCTTTGTAAACACTGCAGATCCCAGTAGCCCAAAGCCTATAGCATATGAGCACTTAATATGGAGCTCACAGAATCACAACATGTAAAATCTCTTTCTTCCACCATGAGCCCAATTTGCAAGTTTTCTTTTTTCTGTCCAGCAGTATTTTTGTTTTACAACTATAACCACTGTTTCTTAGAAGGAATGGTGAAAGGCTATTAGAAAAAGAGCATAATAAATATAATTTATAAATTCTAGAAAAGTGATCAACAAACTTAGTACAGAATTGGGAGAATAAGATTATGAGTTAGGGAGGAGCTTAAGTTTTGATCCAAAAGACTTTAGTGTTCTGAACTTACTAAATGGGTTGGAGATGGCTCTATTAACTAGTTAACTGAATATATAGTGGCAGTATTAGCAAGGAACATAACCTAATGGTAGAACTCTAAAATGTAATTTATATCATTGAGTTTCAAACATGATAAATTCAAGTGTAACTCAGATGTTAGCTTTACTTCTTAATTTTTTATATGTTTTAATGTCTAGATATGCACAAAAAGTCTATAAGGTGGGTTTCTATGAGATGATAAACTGAAACTAAAAAGATTAAGCTATTTGCATAAGGTCACATAGCTGGTAAGTGATGGGGCCTGGACTCAAATTGGGCAACACGGCCCTCAGACCTTACTGTTATACTCCTTACATTATACCACGCCTTGCTTTTTTTTTCTTGGTAATACATTATTTTTATTTATTTAGTGTCTTCTCTTCCATTCACAAAGGTCATTGGATATATATATTAAAGAATATTCTGGGAAATATGTTGATAGTTGTATTGGGATCTCTTTGTATGTGATATGTTTCTTATCTCTTATTACTTTCAGAATTTTTTATTCATCTTTAATATTTCAGTAGTTTAATTATGATGTGTCTTGGTGAACTCATATTTGGATTGAATTTTATAAAAGACATCTGCACTTCCTGTATCTGAATGTTAAATTTTTCCCCCAGATTAGGGAAGTTTTAAGCTATAACTTCTTTAAATATGCTTTCTGCCTCCTTTCTCTTTTTCTCTTTTGCTTTTCTCTGAAATTCCCATTATGTGAATGTGTGGTCTCTTAATGGTGTCCCACAATTGCTACAGGCTTTTTTCATTCTTTTTTCTTTTTACTCCTCTGAATGGACAATTTCAAATGTTCTGTCTTTAAGCTCACTCATTCTTTGAGTCTGCTGCTGGAGCTTTCTATTGCATTTTTCAGTTCAGTCATTGTATACTTTCTTCATCTTAAAAATTTCTATTTGGTTTTCTAAATTGTTTCTAGTTCTTTGTATACATCTCATTTCATTCATGTATTGTTTTCCAACTATCATTTAATGTTTTATTCCTATTTTCTTTTAGTTCACTGAACTTCTTCAAGAGAATTATTCTGATTTTTTCCTGTTATTTCTTAGATCTCCCTTTAGGGTTCACTCTTGGAGCTTTATTAGTTTCTTTTGGAGGTGTCATTTCCTAAGTCTTTGTAATCCTTGTAACCTTGCAAAGGTGTCTGTACATTTGAAGAGACAGCTCCTTTTTCTAAATTTCACAGGTGTTCTTTGGAAGGGATAAATCTTCACTGTTTAGTCTAGCCTGTGATTCTACATGGACCAGTTGGTAACAACCCTGGTCAGAGAGAGCTTGTTTTTCAGCTCTCTAGGTGGCTGGCCTGTTGCCTTTGCTATGAATTTGGGTGAGGCAGCTGGCTGAGCACTGTTTACATTGGCAGATTTAGCCTCTGCTCTTTGCTAAATTTGCTGTGATGGTCATCTTCCTCCCTGGGCAAGAACTAGGGATGGACTTTGAGGTCATGCAGACAGCTGTTAAACTTCCAACTGTGATGCAGCTAGATCCTTGGCAAAGTAATAGAAATTAAAATAGTATAGTGCTAGAGTAAGAATAGATTCATCAACCAATGGAATGAAATAGCCCAGAAATGAGTCCATGAATGTACAGTAAATAGATTTTTCACGAAGATGCCAAGTATTCACATTGGAAAAAGGACAATGTATTCAAAAAATGATGTTGGAAAAACTAGATATCCATATGCAAAAGAAGGATATTGGACCCTTCACACCATATTCAAAAGTTAACTCAAAATGGATTAAAGACTCAAGCATAAGATCTGAAATTGTAAAATTACTAAAAGAAAATGTACGGGGGAAATTAAATGACATTAATCTAGGCAATGACTGTTTTAGTTTTGATCCTCAACATGCACACAACAAAAGCAAAAATAGACAAGTAAGATTATATAAAAATAAAAAACCTGTACATCAAAGGAAACAACAGAATGAAAAGTCAACCCATGGATAGGGAGAAAATACTTGCCAGCCATAGCTATCATAAAGGATAGTATCCAGAATATATAAGAAACTCAAAGAACTCCATAGAAAGAAAATATAAATAACTCCTAATTGGAAATGGACAAGAGAACTGAAGAAAGAAAATATGAATAATTCCTAATTGGAAATGGGTAAGAGAACTGAAGAGACATTTCTCAATAAATACATATAAATGGCCAACAGATATATGAAAAAATGCTCAATGTCACTAATCACTAGGGAAAATGCTAATTAAAACCTCAATGAGATACCATCTCATACCTGTAAAAATCCTACTATAAAAAATATAAAAGAAGATATGGATTAGCAAGGATGTAGACAAAAGGGAATCCTTGTACAGTCATGCAGTGTTAAATGATGGGGATACATTCTAAGAAATGTTTTGTTAGGTGATTTCATCATTGTGTGAACAGCATAAAGTGCACTTACACAAACCCAGATGGTACAACCTACTACACACCTAGGCCAGATGGTACAACCTACTACACACCTAGGCCAGATGGTATAACCTCTTGCTCTTAGGCCACAAACCTGTATAGCATGTAATTGTATGGAATACAGTAGGCAATTAAAACACAATGGTAAATACAAATATATGTAAATAAACATAGAAAAGTAGAAACAGTATACTGGTATAGGGCACTTACCATGAATGGGGCTTCCAGGACTGGACGTTGCCCTGGGTGAGTCAGTGAGTGAGTGGTGAGTGAATGTGAAGGCCTGGGAATTTGCTGTGTAATGCTATAGTCTGTATAAACACTGTATACTTGGGCTGCACCAGCTTTATAAAAAATATTTTTCTTTCTTTGCTAATAAATTAAGCTTAGCTTATGGCAATGTTTTCATATTTTTACCTTATGACCTTTTTAACGTTTTTTAACTTTTTGGCTCTTTTGCAATAACACTTAGCTTAAAACACATATTGCACAGCTGTACAAAAATAGTTTATTTCTTTGTATTCTTAATCTATAAGTTTTTTTCTGTTTTTAATCTTTTGTTTTTTACTTTTTAAACTTGTAAAACATTAAGACACAAACACACATATTAGCCTAGCCCTACATAGGGCTATGATCATCAATATCACTGCCTTTCATCTCCGTTTCTTGTCCCACTGGAAGGCCTTCAAGGGCAGTAACATCCATGGATCTGTCATATCCCATAATAGCAATGCCTTCTTATGGAATATCTAATGAAGGAACTGCCTGAAGCTGTTTGTAGTTAACTTTCTTTTTGTTTTTTTAACAAATAGGCGTACGTTCTAAAATAATGATAAAGTATAACGCAGTTGTGTTTCAACATTCTATGGGGTTGGTTCTAGGACACCTGCAGGTACTGAAATCCAGGCATGCTCAAGTCCCCCACTTGGCCTTGTGGAGCCCAGAGATATAAAGAGCTGGTCTTCAGTATCCACAGGTTTTGTATCCTAGAAATACAGCATTTGGTTGAATTTGTAGGTGCAGATATGGAGGGTTGATTGTATGGAACATACATAAACCAGTAATTGGTCATTTATTATCATTGTCAAGTACTATATACTCTACAGGATTGCATATGCCATACTTGAATATGACTGGCAGCGTAGGTTTGTTTATACTAGTATCACCACAAACATGTCAGTAATGCATTGTACTGCAATGTTATAACAGCTATGATGTCATTAGGCAACAGCAATTTTTCAGCTCGTTTATCATCTTACCTTTGTATATGTGGTCTGTCACTGACTGAAATGGTGTTATGTGGCACATGATTCTACACTGCTGGTGTGAATTTACCATCATTGTGGAAAACTGTATGGAGGTTCCTCAAAAGAACTAAAAATAGTATTACCATATGATCATATACCCTAATTTGTTTCCTTTATTTTCTGAATGACTAGAAATAGCATAAGGGAAAAATGAACTCTTTAATGTCATCAGAGAACTGAAGTAGTAGCATAGGAATATTGCAACCACTAACAGCATAGTTTCATATTATACTTCTAAACCTCTAGTCAACCGAGAGAAAGAGAACATGGAAGTTGAGACTAGAATGCCTGAATTTGAACAAGGCTCTACCACTTTCTGACTCTGCATCTTCAAAAGTCAAAATCAGTTACCTGGGCCTCAGTTTCTTCATCTATAAAACGTAGATACAAGCAGTGCCTGTTCAACTGTTTCATAAAAGGGTTATTAGAATCAAATGATGTGAATAAAAGTAATTGTTGTAATATATTCTTGTTTTCTTGGAATGCCAGTCATTTAAGTTACATTTTCTGTATCTTAAAACAACTTTTTAGGGTAAAAAAATTACCTCTGATTTTTTAGAAGATAGAAATAATTTTTAAAATTGTACTCCTTTATAACTAGTCTTTCAGCTGCTACAAACTGAAGGGTATTTCAAATCAGCTAGATAGTTTTTCTTTACATTTAGAGAAAAGAGAAATAAGAGTAGATTATATGAAAAGCAAGACATCTTAGACTCAGCCAAATATGCTCTAGCTTCAAGTGCAATACTGTAGACTATTTTTAGAAACTCAGTTTTCACTAATTATAGAGATGACATACACACACTACACTTTAAAAGGGAATTGGCTAACATATTAAATATGCTCTCTTTTTATTCAGGTAGAAATTAATTTACTGATAAAAATATTTCATCTTGTTATATTCGCTCTTCTATGTTGAAAAGAGAATTCCAAAACAAAGTATTCCAAATGTCTGTTTCAAATTTTGCCTTTAGCATTTTCTCTAGTGCTAGGTAGACCAACACACTAAAGGGAAATACATTTAATCCAAGCAACATCATCAAATTGCAAATTAATGTAGTTATATTTGTCCCCTAAAATACACAATTCCCTTTTGGGCACAGATTTTTCCTAGGTGACAAGTAAATAACTCCATAGAGCAATTATGTAGAACTCCTGAAATATAAGCTTTCCCTTGATATGTATAATATGCATATGTATTGATATGTATAAATGCAACCTATCCTTTTATTTGCCATAATGAATATTGACATTGTAACTGAACCTTAGATGGAATACAGTTTCATACTTGAAGAGACATTGTTCAACAGTCACTTTTTATAGATGATAAAATGGAGGCCCAGCAAGGGAAAGTGGCTCACACAGTTGCACATTTAGCTAACTTCAGAGTTGCCAGGTCTGTATTTCTCTTCCATCATGCCACTTCATGTGTACAAATCACTATACTAAACTAATGTGATCTGCTACTAAAAATGTCTAGTGAGACCCTCCTTGTCTCCAAAAAAATGCTCAGGAGAGCCAGTAGTTTAAACGTCAAGATTTTAAGTCACTACATTTGAAGTTCAGAGGAAAGCTGTATGAGTCCATTCTCATACTGCTATGAAGAAATACCCGAGACCGAGTAATTTATCAAGAAAAGGGTTTAATGGACTCACAGTTCTGCATTGCTGGAAATGCCTCAGGAAACTTACAATTATGGCAGAAGGCAAAGCAGAAGCAAAGGCACGTCTTACACGGCAACAGGCGGAAGAGCATGTGTGTGAGTGCACAGAAAATGCCCTTTATAAAACCATCAGATTCGTGAGACTCAGTATCACAAGAACAGCATGGGGAAACTGTCCCTGTGATTCAATTATCTCCTTCTGGTCTCTCCCTTGACACATGGGATTATGGAGATTACAATTCAAGATGAGATTGGGATGGGAACACCTCTCCTAACTGTATCAAAAGCCAAAAATGTAATTCAGGAGATAATAGGAACTGTATTCTTTCCTCCTACTGTCTCCTCCTCTATGTAGTGTCCAGAGAAGGGACAAAGCAGTGCTGCTCCCCTCAGGACTGAGAAGGCATCCAAACAGATGCCCTGTCTGAAGCCATGAGATGGGTGCAAGAGACTTGCTTACTTTTGTTGCTCCCTGCAAGGATGTGCTGAGCTCCAGCATTTTACTTCCTTGGAAGATAACTTTAAGAATCTGTTGTTGCTTACAGGGATGTGCTGAGCCCCAGCATCTTACTTATCGGAATGTAGCTTTTGAGCTACAGAACCATAGTTCCTTTCTGGAGTCAGGGAACTGTATGGAGGAAGAAATGGATCTCAGGACAAGTGTCTGAGGGCCAAGATGCATTGTCAAGATGCTCCTTTTCCCTCTCACTCCTACATTTATAAATATTACATGTAACCTTTGCCTTTTCTACCTCAGGGTTTGAAAATCCTCAACCAAACTGGCTATGATATAAAATGTCTCCTTATAATAAAGTCCACAGTCTAAAACTGTCTCATTATTATGGAACATGATCTTTGAAGAATCATCCTTTTGTGAAGGAAAAATAGCTGCATGACCCCATAATTTTGAAAAAGACACCTGGGTGAGTGTAGGCAATTTACCTTGTACACCTCCATCCATTTGTCAACCAGGACATCTCAGGTTCTTGGGTCCATTTTGCAGATATTGTTGTTTTCTGTTTAACAAACTCACCAATGGCATGCTGCCTTCCTGTTCTCCCCAGCGTGGCCAGGTGGCTGAGACACCTGTCCATCCTTGGTGCCTGCCAGGCTTGGCACTCCCTCCCCACCTCACAGATGGCTGACAACCTGAGGAGATTCCTCTTTCAGGTGCAGCTTTCTCCCACTTATCTGAATATTTTTCTCTCTGTAAGAGATGAGATTTTCTTAGTTATCTTCCAAAGTCATTTCACATAGGAAATTCAAACATTCTCAGACCAGTTGTGCTTGATACAATATTTTTTAGCTTTAATTGAAAATGTACTTTAAATTTAAAATCCTCTTTTATAAGAGTTGCACCTAGCTCTGATGTTTCCATTGCAAATGGAATTTCCCTGTTTTCCCCTCCTAAAATATTATGCTCACTAATGTGTAATATAGTCAATGTCCCTTTTGGACCTCATATTATTGACACTATTGGCTTTTCTCTTCTAGTCAAATATATATATATTTTTTTCTTTCCCTGTTTTGGTCAGTTATCTCGTTTCTCTTGAAAAAACCTTCCTCCAATAAAATCATTTCTGGTTATGCCAGACACATAGAGAGACACGACCTCACTTTGATTTCACTTAATATTGTGCAGTACCAGCTATGCATAGTACTAATTATATAACTCCATTTTTATATGTCACAACTACAAGCGTAATATTCTAGTTGTTTCACATGTATTTATAGCTCGAGGATCAAGAAAAAGCTCCTAAATTCCTCTAGGAAAACACACATTTTAAAATTGTGCTTAACATCTGTTGAAATTGATGCTGAATAAATATTTATTGAGGCAAATAACTCTTGGCTAATGAGTTACTTATAAAATTTTATATGATATTGTACAATGTTTGGAGGAATGCAAACAGAAGAAATTATCAGGGCTGCATCATCACATAATAATTTTTTTCTTTTAATTGAAAGACATAGTTGCATTTAATTTGGTTGGCAGTGGATCAAAGTGACCTCTTCTACATCAAAAGAGAAGGATCACTATTAGTGTACAAATGTGTGAAGATGAAATTAATAATCAAAAAGAAGTTGATGCCAGGTCTTTTATAAAGACCATTTGACACAAATATGGAAACAGTACTTTATTTTATTTGTATCTATTTATTTTTATATATTTTATTATGTTTATAGTATATATTTTTATCTATCTTTTTAATATGAGAGAGAGAGAGAAATTTTCAACTTACACTTCATTACTGGTCATTTACTGCCATAGAAAATAACAATATTTATCAATTGTACAATAAGAATTATAATGTTAGCAATTACTGACGAATTACTATGAAAAGGGACCCTCCTGCCATTTATAAGTCCCAATTAATGCATTGCCATTACATGCAAACTTAAGAAGTACATCTTTGCTCATTATATACTGTGATACACAAGGGAATAAAAATCCACAAAATCGTAACTGAAAAACTGGCCATTATTTTATTTTAATATAAAATTTTAAAAAAATTGTAAAAGATTGAGGTGCTGGGAATAAATACAAGGTAGTGATGCATAAAGATCATATATATTTGTAGAAATAATACATTGTAAGCTATTGAGAAATAAAATTGTTTTACCATCAATGCCATAAATTAGTTAATCTAAGTTATGACATTATTACCTAATAATGAGACATTGGAGATTTATAAAATCACCTGATAATCAGCATTTTGTATGTACTGTAATTATATATATATAATTTTTATTTTTTAATATACTTTAAATTCTGGGGTGCATGTGCAGATAGTGCAGGTTTGTTACATAGGTATACATGTGCCTTGGTGGTGGTTTGGTGCATCAATTGCCCCATCATCTACATTAGGTATTTCACCTAATGCTTTCCCTCCCCAGTCCCCCCACCCACTGCTATTCCTCCCCTAGCCCCCACACCCCAGGCCTCTGTGTATGATGTTCCCCTCCCCCTGTCCGTGTATTCTCATTATTCAACACCCACTTATGAGTGAGAACATGTGGCGTTTGATTTTCTGTTCTTGTGTCAGTTTGCTGAGAATGATGGTTTCCAGATTCATCCATGTCCCTACAAAGGACATGAACTCATCCTTTTTTTATGGCTACATAGTATTCCATGTTGTATATGTTTCACATTTTACATGCACATGTATGTTTATTGTGGCACTGTTCACAATAGCAAAGACTTGTAATTATATATTTTTAAAGAAATCATTTTTTCATTTTTTTAAAGAGTTTAAATCTTTCTTCCAAAATTTTGTTTAGGGATCAAACTAGTAAGTAAATATTTTCTCAAAGATAATTCAGAGTGCATGTGCATTCCATACACCCAAGTAGTATAATTAGAAACAAAACAGATTTTGTGTATCATGTAATCAAGAGTACTGAAATAGAAATCAAAGAAACTTCTTTACTAATTGGCACTGTGATCTTCTGAAACTACCCCAAATTCATAACTTTTCTAAGCTAGAAAATGCAAAGATTATATTTCATTAGGATACCGAAAAAGTTATTTCTCGGTCTCAGATCATCCTAGAATTTTCAGTTCCTGTCTTAATGTTTGTGTTGATCTAGAAGAAGCCAGTTGTATTATCTTTAGTAGTGGATTTCTACTGGACTTTAGATGTAGACTTAGAAGAGTAGAGGTTATCTGCTGTTCCAAAGAGGAAAGACAAGTGGAGAGAGCGCTACTCATTATAAGGATGGATAAAATTCTAACTTTAGCTGGTCATGGTGCACACCTGCAATCCTAGCCTCTCAGGAGGTACAGGTGGGACGATATCTTGAGCCTAGCAGTTCAAGTCCAGTCTGAGAAAAATAGCAAGACCCTGTCTCTTTAAACAAATATCTAACTTTTAGTGACTATTTGAGAGTTACCTAAAAATGTAATTACAAAGATTAAACATGCTTTGTAATTACAAAGAGTAGATGACTTTATCATTTGAAAACAGAAGAAAATACATTTAGTTTCCAGCTATAAGCTGAATTCTCAAGGACAAAAAAAGCAAGTTCACATGAAAGGTCGTATATCTACACGGTTGGGAATTTCTTATATTGAACTTCAGAGAATACAGAACGATTTCAGAATCTATGGAAAGACCTTAGCATAAATCTATCATAGAATTTTTATAATTAGAATAGTTATTTTCTTAATATTCAGATAATGCTTCATTCTTTGTAGTACAGGAAACTGGTATCCCTTGAGTTCTCGAAATCTGGATATGTGGGGACAGGGTGGAATCAGGACAAAATACCATCTGCTTCTTTTACAACATCCCAAGAGCAGCACTATCTGCTTTGGCACAAGCAAAGTCATGAGGCTCAATTTGCCTTGTTAAATTTATCTTTAATCATTTTGACATAGAGAGGAAAAAATAGTATCTCACCATGTCCTGTGAAAAGAAAATACTTTAGAAGAAGCTATTCCTCCCAATAGTTCATTACAAAATCAAATGAGACCTAGAAGGAATATGCAGATAATACAGTAAAAGCATATCTGGTGGTTACTTGCATCATGGTCATAAAACCTTCAACCATGGTAGTTAGAGTTAATAATTCTTTTCCACCACGTCGTAAGACAAAGCTTCTAGTTGCAAAATTTTTCTAAGTGCATAAACTTTAAAAATATATATTTTTAGATCTAAATAGTGTTGAAAAAATTTCCTTTGAAGCTTGAAGGAATGTTTCTAATATGGAAACATTTCATGTGTGTGTATGTATACTTATATATGTATATATGTGACACATGAAATATTTGTTATTTCTTTAAAAAATAGTGAACTATTATGTCTATTTCCTCATTATTGTTAAATAAGAGCAAAACATGTGTGTATGTAGTCACTATCACACCCTGTCAAAAGCAGAGAGCAGATGGAGCTGAGCTATGTAGCTTTACATAGCATTACCTTTTCATGGCTAGATGTGTGATGGTTAAGGTTATATTCTCTGAAGTGAAGGCTGTCTAAATTTAAATTCCAACTATATCACTTGCCAGTGAATAATATTGGGAAACTGTTTACCTTTTGGGGGTCTCAGTGTCTTTATCCATAAAATGGTGATCATAAGAATATGAGCTCTTTGTGTCTTTAAATTAGATAACCCACAGAAAGTATTTACATTGAGCCTGGAACATGACACACTCACTACTTTTAGGAGTTGTCAGCCCTTGCCAAAAGAGGGCATGCTGTTTGTTAAACAACCCAAAGAACTAATAATAGAGATGTTAAAGACTAATAATGAATTAAAATTTGACTTAGGCGAAATCAGGGGCCAAATATGTTTAAGGATGTTGAGGAGGAAAAGCTTTATAGTACCTCTCAATCTTACCGCACCAGTGGTCACAAATTAACTTAATTGTAGTTCTCATAAGGTAATTCTTTGGATGCGAACTCACTAATATCACATGATGACTTCAAAAGTGCAGAGGACATTAATAAAAAAATGAGGGCTTGCAGTTTGATCCAACTGGTGTCTTGTCATTATCTGCCCCATGTATTTCCCCATTGTCTTTTCCAGGGTGGAATGTCTGTTTGGTCACTTCCCATGGCTCTTCAGTGATTTGATAAAATCTTAAATCTTGGTCTGGGTCCTCTACAGTTGGCCTCCAGTATTTTCCTAGACCATGCACATTATGTTCTTTCATAGCACGCTGCAATCCAGCTACAAAAACTGTTATGGTATCCTGAAATACCTTTCACTTCTCCATTCCAGAGCTCTGCTCAGGCCCTTTCTTCTCCCTGTACAGATATATTATTACTCTTCAAGCCCTAGCTCCTAGATGAATTCTCTCATGAAGTATTCCTTGTTCATGCCAGCAGGATAGTCTTATTTTATCTTATAAAGTTTTGTCCAACTTATTATTTGTCCAGCAGCTTTCAAATTTTCAACTGATATCACAGTAAGAAATGTATTTTGCATTGGCACATATTTCATGCAGGCTTACACACACACACACGCACACACACACACACACACACACACACCCCTATACCAAAGCTTCATAAAAGAATACTTATATTTGCAATACCACTGTTGTTTTTTTTCTTTTCTAAGTTGGTAAAAGCTCTGACTGCAATCTACTAAAGAGATTTATTTATTCTTTGATTGTATCACAATCTGCAGTTTGAAAAACACTGGTTTATATAACCCATATAGAATATATCTTATTATTTATTGTGCATAGGCATTATGTTTTCTACCAGACTGAAAGTAATGTGTGATACCATCTGGTAAATCATAGATTCTTTTATTGTATCTAATTATGATTTTTACATAAGTAGTTGCTCAGTACATATTGAGGGAGAAAGGGAAGGAAGGAAAAGAAGAGAAGGAAGGAGGAAGGAAAAAAGGGAAGGAGGGAGAGAGGAAGGAAGGAAGGAAGGAAAAACACCTCTAGAGATGTTGATAATGCTCAGAAATTAAGACTGTTACTATTTAGTAAGTCCATAGATGAGGATTATTCAGACTATTTATAGGTGAATTTACCTAAGTGGTATTTCCTTTTGAGTAATTTCTTCAACCTCAATATAAAATTTAAAATTAGGGTTATACCATGGAAGTTAAGACTAAAACAAAGATATCTTGAACAAAATGACTAATAGAGAAAAGATAAGCTTCTTTCTACAGGCTGTGTTCCTGCTCCCTGCTGAATATTGTGGGGTAGGGAGGTAGGACCAAGGGTGTGAAGTACACCTCCAGAGGTGAAAAAAGCTTTTGACTTAACTTCCATAAAGCTGGTGAAAATGCAGTTTTGTCATTTCTGTATGTGCTGAACACATTTCTCTGTGTGCTGAATATATCAAGCAATTTCTTTGTGCTATCTATAAACAGTTAGTGCTGAGAACGAACACTTCCAAGCATCTCAAGACTATAAAATTATACAGCAAATATACTCTATGTCATTACATCTGAGATATTGGTTTCATTGACATGCCAGATTATTGGTTTTTCTCATATTCAAAAAGCAACCTTTCAAATGTAATATAATTTGAGAAGTCATGCTATTAACATATATTTACTATAATGACATACCCAGTTTGACCAGGATTTGAATATACCTTTATTATTCAAAGTCCATCATCTTAACTAACATGCTGTATATACTCTATCCAGACCAAGTAACAACAAAAAGCAATGCTTTCCATAGATGTGACTATCTTTTTCAAATTATCTTATTAGATGTTTGCTGTGTTTTGATCTTTAACATAATACTGTATTTTTAGAGATGAAAACAATAAAATACAGGAGTAAAAATTTTATAAATGCTAATAAATTACAATAATTTTATGTGGAGTAAATCTTTTTATAGAACACTGAGTTGAGTCCTACATACTTCACTTTGAAAAATAATAATGTAGTGATGATTTTGCCAACTCAGGTTGTTACAGAAGATCGATTTCCTCATTTGGTTCAATAGAAGTTTTAAGAATTATTATTTACAAGAAAGATATAATATGGAACAAAATATTTGCCTTCATTTCTGTGCCTTTGCCTGCCCAAATAGTGTTAAAATTTAGAGAAATAAACAATTAAAATATGTGGATTTATGGTGGCCCCATTACTTTTAAGTATGTTGCAGTTGTTGAATTTCTTTAAAGATTATTGTCTTTCCTTGGAACTTATCTTTGTGTGTGTATGTGTGTGTGTGTGTGTGTGTGTGTGTGTGTGTGTACACCTATCTTTATTAATTATAATCTTTTGAATTTTATACTTTATATAGTACACTTTTATGTAGAAAGAGTGCTTTCTATCAGGAAGAATGTATACTAATATTGACATTTTAATACTTAATAACTTTAATGTGATGTAAAAATATTTAGCGAAACATCTATTGACCAGAGAGTGTCCATTAAAGAATTTCATCTGGCAAAGTTAGTTTAGTTGGATTTAAAATATTATTAAATTTTAAATTTATGCATTTATTCCTTATTAGTTTTCTCAGAAAGCGTATTTCTCTGAAACCACAAATGCTGCTACCAGCCATCTTGAAAATTCATGCCATTGGTGAGAAGCAGATAGAGCTAATGAATGAATGCTGGGCTAAGGATAAATTGATTACAATTTGAAAATTGGTTGCAAATTCATGGTCTAATGACTGGGTTATCAGCAGTATATATACAGTATACTTGTTTAAATATACTAGTCTATTGATTGGCAAACTGTATGTAAATGTTAATGCAACTACTTTAATGTATTTTTCTTTTTTCAGGTCTTATAAATGCAAATATTTCTTCACCAAGTGTCACTACTACAATAAAAACATCTGCACAAACACCAAGCACAGAATCATTACAGAATCCTGTTACCACACCAACAATTGGAACAATTCCTACAGGTAGGATTAACTGTTAGTAAATGTAGTTTAACTTTAACAAATAAAATTACTAGTATATATACAAATCAGCATGAGAAAATAATTTGGGATCTTATATCTGATTGTTATAAAGATCAGTGCTATTTCATAATTTTGAAATTATGTGCTATTTGGGGTTGCGTACAAAAATCCAATGTCTTTGTTGATAGTCTTTGAGATCACTTCCCGTTGAGAATGATTCTATTGTGAGTGTTACATACACACAGTTTATTTTTAGAGAAGAAAGAAATTGCCATGTCCTAAGTCATAAAATATCTTTCTAAATATTCCAGTTCTTCCCCTAAGCAGCACAGCCAACATGTTGAAACTGTATTAATAACAGACTGGTTTTGTTGGTTTGTGACAGACAGACTGTTGCATTGTGTTGATAATAGATTTAATTTGTAGGTTTTTGTAGCAATGTAATAATTGTTACTGGACTGACTGACAACTATATCATGTTTTCTAGCTAGGTTTTTAAGGAGATTACCTTACCATCCACAAAAAATGTTAAAATCCATTAGAATCCTTCCATTAAAAAACAAGAGGTAATCGATGCAATGCATACCGCATCTGCCAATCTAGCAACACACATAAAATGAGGCATATCACACAGGTTCTGTAATCAGTGGCAAAGAAAAACAGATTTGTTGATTGCCTTTGGGCAAAAACTCTGGTTAGAATTCAAAGGTCATAGAAGGACCAGAAAAATCAAATATCTTGATGAATGGATAACTGAAATTTCTACTACTGTCTTCTTTACCTCTTTATTCCCTCCTTAATTTTCATTCTAAGACCAAGATCAAATATATGCAGAAGACCAATGAAAGCTAGTTTGCTGGACTTGAATAGGGTGGTGACAAAGAGTATTATGACCATAGTCCATTATTTCTGCATTGTTTGCTTATAAGATGACACCAAACCATTTCTAGCAACTTTACTATTGGGGGACCCCCATAGCAGAAAACTGAAGCACCCTTCTCTGAAGCGAGTGCACAGAATATTTGAGGTTACACACACACACACACACACACCACACACAGACACACACTCTTTTTTGGGACACTTTTACTGGTTTATATTACCCATTTAATATAAATTACACTGTTGTCTGTATCCATCAATAGTTTATACACTTGAGTGTTAAATTATTCACATACAATTATATAAAATGTAATGGGCCAGAGAAGTTTTACTTTTTGTTTATTGATTATTATTACAAAAATAGACAGATAAATTCCAAAGAAGAGAATACTATAATTAATCTCCATATGTCCATCTCTCCAAATCACTATTTATCTAGATTTTATCACATTTGCTTCATTTTTCTTTTCCCTTCCTGCCTTATTTTTGCTTGTTTGTTTCACTCTTTTAATTTTATTGTCAAGGTACTTTGAAGGGAACCCAGACTTCATGCCAGTTTACTTCTATACACTAAATATGCGTCTCAAAAAATATAGACAATTTATCACAAAGTTGCAAAGCCATCATCAAATCCTCCAAATCAATAATAATACTTTAGTTTCATCTGAGATCTATTTTGAGAAGTTTTAAGGGTTAAAATCTCAAAATATAAATCTAGCAGTGGGAAGGAAATTAAAGGAAGTCAGTCCTAAGAGAGTGAGGTGGAAGAGGGAGAAAGCAGAAAAGGCAGGCTCTCAGGTCCCCAGCTGCTTGGATCTAGAGTGGGAAACAAAGTCTGGTATGGGGTAGGGCTGAGAAAGCCGTCAGACAAATGGGAGTCTGTGTTGCTTATAAGAGAATGAGGGAACAGCATTAGACAAAGAAGACAGAGAAAATAACTGCTTTTTGTCTGGCTTACTTGATCACCACCATGTATTAAGTGTTAGATGAATGACACTAAGTACACTTAATATGGCCATCCTCCTAAAGGCAACAGATTTAGTACAGTCATAAAGATGATGGAGAATATCCCTCCTTACCTTGAATTCTTATGTCCTAAGCATTGTGTATCAGTATATTTGAGTTGTTAATTTCAGGCCTGTGAGGGGCTTACATTTGGAGGAGTTTTGTACATTGTCCCATTCTCCAAAATAATTATTTTTAAAATTACTCGATAAAACCAAAGAAAAAACGTATCTGTAGTGAAGAAATCCCTTATTCCTGCTTACTCATGGCCAACTTGGTCCTCTTAGCCAGGATGAAAGTATTTCCCAAACAAATACAACATGAAGAGGCATCTTTACTTTCATTTTAAGACTTCCTAATCAGATATTTTTGGTTTAAAGGTCAAAAGCTAGTTGGTCTAATAGTGCTTATGTCTTTCTAAATCACATAAAATTTATTTATCTTGCCAATGGCAGAAATTCTATCATCAGAAAAGTGGAAAATGTGCAACTGAGATGAGAATTCTTCTTGTGTCTGATAGAGATTTGCCTGAAGCTGGGCTTGTTTTCAGAGATTTGCCCAATTAGATAAATGGGACTTGACCTCTTCCTAGATGTACATCAAGTGCACTGCACATTTTGTGCAAAGGCCAAATGGCTGGAGTTAAAAATCAACATTTGACAGATGTTGAATATCCCTATCATAAAATAAACTTAGGATAAAAAAGAAACTTGAAATTTTACTTTTTAAAATTAAAACATTGATTATTATTCAGCTTCATTTTAAAAACATTTGATAGTCCAGTATTTTTCAGTGAGTTGAATTATAATGCAGGAATAAAAGTTTCTCAACATTGATACTAACAATTTCTGCTACTAAAATAGACATTCGATTTCAGCTGAGGCCAGTAAAGGAGCCTGGTGATTTTGGCCACCTATCTTACACAGGGTGCTAAATATGGTGCTGTTTCAGTTGTACATCCTCTTTGTAGAAACTAGCTACATACAACTATAAAGAACAAAATTTTAAAAACATCATTGAAAATTCTGTTGTATGAATAGTTAGAAAAAAATGAGCTTGGGAACTCCATTTTTCTCTATACTCTTTCTCCTTTTATTCATTGTCTTTCTGTTCCTTGTTATGTTTGAATAGAAAATAAAGTACCTGGAATATCTTTGTACGTGATTTTTTGGTTTCTCCTTTTTATAGAATTTTGAAATGGCAAAGTTGATGTTTTGCTTTTAGTTCATCATCGCAAAATATAAAATGTTTACAAGTTAGACATTTTCTTGAAACATTTGTGGCCTAAAGAGAATTATCACTGTTCTCAAAGGTTGTTTTAGAAAATGGCATGAATGAATGCTAATTTAAGCAACAATTTTTCAGAGAGTAAAATTATGATATTCTGATGATTTAATCTTTTATAAACATTGATTCAAAATGATATAATATCCTTAAAATGAAATAGCTTTTTGTTATAATTACACAGTATATCCATGCAACAAACCTGCACATGCACCCCCTGATTCAAAAATAAAATGTTACAAAAAAGGAAAGAACAAAGAAGAGAGGCCAGGTGCTGTGGTTCACACCTGTAATCTCAGCACTTTGGGTGGTTGACTTGGGGGAATCACTTGAGGCCAGAAGTTTGATGCTGCAGTGAGTTATGATCACACCACTACACTCAAGCCTGGGTGACAGAGCAAGACACTGTTAAGAAAGAAGGAGAGAAGTAAAAGGGGAAGGAAGAAAGGAAGGAAGGGAGAGAGAAAGGGAGGGAGAAAGACTATTACAGAGAGTGGGAGAGTAGGCATCAAGCTGATGAGTCATGTTGACTACTTAAGGCAGATTTGTCCCTTGGTTGATTTTCACGTGCTATATGAGTGCTCCCTTATTTGAAACAATATAGACTAAATGCCTAGTGTATGCCAGGAATAATTCTTGATACTAAGATTTAAAATGTGACTAGACTTGGATACTGCCCTCAAGAATAAAGGAGGGCACCTGGCATAGAGTGGGAGCTCAAAGCACATTTCATAAAAAAAACAAATTAACACAGAAGATTTCAAGTTCCTTCATGACTTATGTTCATTTAGAAGTTTCAATGCCAGAATTAATAAATGAAAAAAAATAATAATAAAAAAATGAGAAAAAAAGACATGATACTCCTAGGTCCTATTGACCATGCCACTTTTCTCACAGGGAAAAATAAAATGATTTTAAACATTAGAATTTAGACTTTTGCAGTAATTGTTTGCATGTTTAAAGGTACCTAAGTAACAATCTTCATTGAAAACTTGTTTTGGGGGCCTATTATGCAAAATGTCTGTGTCTATGCATGTAGGCCACCCAAGCATTTAATATATATATTCTTTAGACAAAACTAATTGGAAAATGGGAAAAATTAAAGATAGTCAAAGGTGGGATGCCAGTCCACCTATAGATTTGACTTACTTTTACTTTGTTCATTGACAGATAACATGAGTTTATGATTAATAATAATGTAATCTATTTTATCAAACTAGGAACAACCAACAGCGAATTACTTAAAAAGTCTCTGTTAACAGTTGCTTCATTAACGACAAGTACAGAAGGTGAGTAATGATTCATTTTTCTACCATTAAAAATATATATAACTCATATATCATAATAGTCACCGTTTTAAAGTGTACAATTGAGAAGCTTTTAGTATATTAACAAGATTGTACAGCCACAACCACTATGAACATCAGCGCATTTTAAGCTCCACAAGAGGAAGTTCCATATCAATTTCTAGTCACTTCCCATATCCCCTTCTTTCTTTGCCTTGCTTTCTCTGCATTTTATAAATTTTGGTATATTATGTTTCCAGGTTAATTTATTGCAAAGTATTTCTAATATTTCTTATGATTTATTCCTTGACCTCTCTATGTGTTCCTGTGTTCTCATCATTTAACTCCCACTTATAAGTGAGAACATGCAATATTTGATTTTCTCTTTCTATGTTAGTTTGTTAAGGATAATATTTAACAGCTGCATACATATTCCTGCAGAGGACATTATGTCATTCTTTTTTATAGCTGCATGGTATTTCATGGTGTATATGTATCATATTTTGTTTATCCAATCTGTCATTGATAGGGCATTTAGCTTGATTCCATGTCTTTGCTATTCTAAATAGTGCTGCGATGAACATGTGCGTGCTTCATAATAGAATGATTTATATTCCTTTGGGTATATACCCAGTAATGGGATTGCTAGGTTGAATGGCATTTCTGTTTTTAGGTCTTTAAGAAATTACTATACTGTATTCCACAATGTTTGAACTAATTTACACTCCCACAAACAGTGTATAAGCCTTCCTTTTTCTCCACAACCTCATCAACACCTGTTATTTTTTAATTTTTATTATAGCCATTCTAACTGGTATGAAAGAGTATCTCATTGTAGGTTTGATTTGAATTTCTCTAATGATCAATGATGTTGAACTTTTTTTATATTATTATTGGCTACATGTATGTCTTCTTTTGAAAAGTGTTCATGTCCTTTGCCCACTTTTTTATGAGGTTGTTTTTTCTTGTAAATTTAAGTTTCTTATAGATGCTGAATATTAGAACTTTGTTGGATGCATAGTTTTCAAAAATTTTCCCCCATTCTGTAGGTTATCTGCTTATTCTGTTGATAGTTTCTTTTGCTATGCAGAAACTTTAGTTTAATTTCATCCTATTTGTCAATTTTTGCTTTTGCTGCAATTGCTTTTGGTGTCTTCATCATCTTTGCTCATGCCTATGACCTGAATGGTATTGCCTATTAAACTACCATTGACAATCTTCACAGAACAGGAAAAAAATATTTTAAAAATCATATGGAACCAAAAAAGAGCCCAAATAGCCAAGGAAATCCTAAGCAAAAAGAACAAAGCTAGAGGCATTATGTTACCGGACTTCAAATTATATTACTTGGATACAGTAACCAAAACAGCATGGTATTGGTACAAAAACAGACATATAGACCAATGGAACAGAACAGAGAACCCAGAAATAAGACCACACATCTATGCTATATAATCTTCAACACAACTGCCAAAAACAAGCAATGGGGAAAGGACTCCCTATTCAATAAATGATGCTGGAATAATTGGCTAGCCATATGCAGAAGGTTAAAACTGGACCCCTTTCTTACACCATAAACAAAAATTAACTCAAGATGAGTTAAAGACCTAAATTAAATACTTATTTTATAATTTTATAAACTTTGACTATTAACTCTTTATCAGTTATATAATTTACAAATCATTTTTCTCAACTTTTAAGCTGCTTTTTATTTTGTTGATTGTTTCCCTTGCTGTGCACTAGCTTTTTAGTTTGATGAGTCCCGTTTATTTACTTTTGCTTTTGTAGCCTGAGCTTTTGATGTGATATCCAAAAATAATTGCTGAGGCCAATGTGAAGGAGATTTTCCCCCATATTCTCTTCTGGAGGTTTATGATTTCAGGTATTACATTCAGGTCTTTTATCCATTTAGAGTTGATTTTTGTGTGTTGTGTCAAATAAGGGTCCAATTTCATTATTTTGCATGTGGTAATACAGTTTCCACTGCTATTTGCTGAAAAGACTACCCTTTTCTTATTGTAATTTCTTGGTGCCCTTGTTGAAAATTAATTGACCATATATGTTTAGGTTTATTTCTGGACTCTTTATTCCATTCCACTAGTCAAAAACACAAATCATAAATGTAAAGCCAATGTATCTTGATGTTGCAATTCTCTTATAAATTAACATTTCTCCAGAAAAATTATGTTTGTGAAACCTAATGCATACATTATTGTCTAGGCTTATAGTACAATTCATAACTGTAGATAAAAGCAGGTACATACTGTTATGTAGAGGAAAGTAGAAAAGTATTCAGATTTAAAGACCAGCTTTATGATTGATTTACTTTTTCTCTGAAAGTGTCAATTACTCATTGACAGTAGTTTGGAATAAACTGTGTTAAACCTAAATACGACTGGAAAAATTTTCTCAACAAGATGTTAATATAACTATGATTCTTATTTCTTAATAAATGTTAGTCATCCATGCATAAATTGTTCTCTCCTGAGACTAGGATTTGAAGCATTTCTGTATATTGGTTAAGCTTAAAAATTAGTGGCTGTGGCAGCATCTTTTATTCTATTCAGTTTGGGGTTATCATGAATATTTTAAAATATTTCGATTTACCTTCAAAGCACTCAAGATTTGCTCCATGGCCTACTTCATGTGGTATAATTGACAACCTGTCCTACGTTGACTGTAGGCTCTAATTCCGCTCATTTGTGAAGTATATTGCACATTTATAATAGGCAATTCTCTAAACAAAGTCTTTGTCATTGCATTCCCTGCTATTTCATTGTTTTTTTCCTCTCTTTGTATATTTCCAATCTGGCAGCCCTCCACATCTTTCTCAGATATATTTTCTCTTTCCTTCCACCAAGACTGTTGAGTCTGCTTGATACTAGGGAACTCTTTAGGACTTCAGGATAGCTTTTTCATGCTTTCCAATTATCGCTCAACTAAAGAATTCTTCTCCAAAGATTTCTGGAGATGAATGCCTGATGTTTCCCAAACATGTTGGAATTCCAGTGGGAAGCAAAATCTTTACCCTCTGGAGTTTCTCCAACCTCAAGCATTGAGTTTCTGTACCTTGGGTGACCTTTCCCATTTCC
Organism: Cebus imitator; assembly: GCF_001604975.1. Taxonomy (NCBI): domain Eukaryota; kingdom Metazoa; phylum Chordata; class Mammalia; order Primates; family Cebidae; genus Cebus; species Cebus imitator. The sequence goes on from NW_016107762.1 coordinate 635,467, forward strand.
ATGCTAACATGAATACCAATTGCTGCTTTCTTGCTATAATAAGGCATATCTCTACTTCACATATATTCCTCTCAATTTAACACTTTATGATGCCTCTGAAATGTGTGGCCATTTTCACTTATTCTCTCTCATATGCAGGATTAACACTGTAGACTATATTTGAATTTATTTCATATTGCTTGCATAGTAATTCCCGAAGGCTTTTTACCTGAAGGAAAATATATTTATCCACTGTCTATGAGGTCTTCTTGCAAATGATCCCTTTCTCCAGCACAACTCAACTAAGAATTCGCATTACAGAGTTGATGCTCATTGACATATAATAGAAGCTGACTGCACTTCTAGAAAGCACCAGCAATTCTTGCTCCATTCTACTCAGTGTTAGAGACCTACTAAAGTGCTTTCCCATCATCTCCAGCTAGCATCACATCTAGCTAACACCAAGCATGCAGTAAATGGCATGTCTTCATTTCCTTCAGAAGCCCAGTGTTTCCATACTATACTGAAAAAACTGAAGAGTGTCAATTATTATATTCATAATACTTAGGGAAATACAGGCTGTTTCAAGTCATTTTATTCCAATGTATCTTTGAAAGCTCAGCTTACCTTTTTGTTGTAAGTTTTTCTTTTTTTCAAGAAAATGAACTAAGTATAATTAAAAGTGTATTCCATTTATGTCCTATGTCCTATTATCCCTCATCCCCTGACTATTCCACCTGCTTGAAAATATTTTCCCAAGTGGCGTGAAAACAATAGTGCCATACTTAATTACCACCATATCCCTACCATTCTTTTCCCAGGGCAGCTGAGTGATTAACTTTTGCATCAGAAAGCCTTGAATTCAGGTCATGGTTCTCTCCTATTACAAGTTACATGATTGTGGGGAAATTACTTAATTTCTCTGAGTCTTATATATATAGTAATTCTCATCATTATTTAATTCATAAGATTATGATGATAATCAAGTGACATAATCTACAGCATGTACACAGGAAACTTAATATCTATCCACATTCTTTAAAGTAATTAACTATATCACCAAAAGGTGAATGATAAAATGCTGGATTTCTAGGGCTGGGTCAGAAGACTTCTAGATATTAATCTTCAAGTTTTTGTTGGATATTAATATGAATATTAATAAGATGATCTGGTGATTTGTTATACCCCTGATAACTTTTCATTCTTTTTACAGAATTAAGAATCACAACCACTGATGGCAGGGAGAATGAGTCCATTATTTCAAATGTAGCAGTAACAAATCTTGCACTTCCAAATGCTGTTTCAACGTCACAAAGTTCCCAACACAAGAGTAAGTATGAGGATTTGTGCTGAAGTGTTAAACTAGTGTGTTGGATAAAACTAGCTTCAGAATATTTTCCAGGATACAACTGCCAAAGAAGAATTTTGCTCTACCTAAATTGTTTCTTAGTCTCTACCCAGTAGCAAATTATTTGGCAACCTCGTCTTTCTCAGTGATACCCTATCCCACTGCAGCCACAAATGAATGGGTGGCAAGGAAGATTAATGCAAGCTGGGCAGTAATCTGTGATATTACCTGCACTAAAAGGATAGCTCAGCTAACAAATTAGACAACTCAGATGAAACGGGAAAATTGTTAGAAAGAAATAAATTGCTAAAACTGACTCAAGAAAATGTGGAAACCTGAAAAGACCTATAATGATTAAAGAAATTGAAATAAGAATTTAAAATGTTCTTATGAAGAAAACCTCAAGCCAAGATGGCTGAATTGTCAATGCTATAAAATATTTCAGAAATAAATCACACCAACTCTTTCTCAACTCTTTTGGAAAGTAGAGGAGAGGAAAACACCGCACAAATAATTATCTGAAACTAATGTTACCCTGATATCAAAGCAAGAAAAGAATGAAAAGAGAAAGCAAGTAAAGAAAACTACAGACCAATATGGCTCTTAGACATATATGCAAATATCCTTGATAAAATATTGCAAAAAAATCAGTAACAAGTAAAAAGGAATGTAAAATATGAACAAGTCAGATTTGTCCAAGAAATGCAAGATTAGTTTAACGTATGAAAACTAAAGAGAGTAATACAACTTATTAGTAAAGTCAGTATATGCAGAAAGAGCATTCGACAAAATCTAACGCTCATATTAAAAACTCTCAATTAACTAGAAATATAATTGTATTTCCTCAACTTGATGAAGGGCATCTACAAAAAGCCTACAGCTAACGTCATACCTAATAAAGACTTAATGTTTTCCACTTAAGATCTGGAACATAGCAAAAGTGTCTGTTCTCATCACTTTTATTCAACATTACAGCCAGAGGTTCTAGATGGTACAGTTCAACAATGGATAATACATAGATCCATTTAGATTGAAAAGGAAGAAATAAGGCATTTTTATTAGCAGACTACATCATCATCTTATAGAAAATTCAGAGAATTCACAATAAAACTACCAAAACCACTACACAGCAGTTTGTAGCACAGGACATAAAATATATAAAAATAAATTATATTTTTGTATGTTAACAGTGGCAATCCAAAATAAAATTAAGAAAATAATTTCATTTTTAATAGCATCAAAAAATATAAAATATATAGAAATAAATTTAACAATAGAAGTACAAGATTTATACACTAAACTACAAAATATTTTGGTGAGAAATTAAATGTCTAAAGAGACATTATTACATGTTTATAGGTCAGAAATCTCAATATTTTAAATGATAATTCTCTCTAAGTTGATCAATATAGTTAATGCCATCCCTATCAGAATCCCAGTTTTTTTTTTAAGAAATTGATTAGATGACCCTAGATTTGTACACAAATAAAAAGGACCTGGAATAGTCAAAACACTTCTGAAAAAGAACAAAGTTGGAGAACACAACCCAATTTCCAAACTTATTCTAAAGCTATAGTAATTAAGTATGAACTTCACAAACATTATACTCAATGAAAGAAGTCATACACAAAACATGACATGTGGTATGATCCTATTTATATGAAATATGCAGAAAAGACATTTTATAGAGACAGAGAGCAGGTAAGTGGTTGCCTGCAGCTGGAGATGGGAGTAGGGACTGACTCTACATAAGCTCAAAGGAGTTTTTCATGTTGATGGAACTGTTCTAAAACTGGATTATGGCAATGATTGCACAACTCTACAAATTTACTAAAAATTATTACCCGTACACTTTAAATGAGTGCTTTTAATGGTGTGTAAATCTTATCCCTATAAAGCTTTATTGAAAAACAAAAGGAAAGAAAATGATGAGCTTAGCTAATCAAATTTTCATTCTGAGTAATCTGAACCAGAAAACCCAACAAACAGAAGGAGTTACCTATGAGAATTGAAGCTGCAAAATTTCAGTAGAAGGAGTCTGAGGTAGTCATGGTGATTCACGTGCATACCTATGGCATCCAGAAGCAGTTATTATGAGTAAACAGGATTTATAGAAAAGAATGGAAAGTATGCTGGGAGATGGAAATACCCTGTGAGCAAAACTAAATTGTTCATGTGAGGCAGAGAGGGAAGTAGAAGCTAGAACTCCCATGATTTCTGATAGCTTTCCAGTTTCCAGTTTCCTCACAGCAGGCACATCTCACATTCTGGCCTCCATGGTATAAGTAATTTGTATATATAGCAAAAACACTTGACTGTAAAAGTTAGAAATCTGCCATAATAGCTTTATCAGATACCACTAATTATAAGTAATTGATACATTTTTGGTGTATTCAGAGTCCTTAATTGGAAACAGCTACAGATGATTCATAGTGTCTAAGCCTTTTCTTGGGAAATCTGTAAGGTAGAAAGAGATGATAAGCAGAAATTGTGGCTGTCCAGACCTACTCTTGTCTAGAAACTTCAGAAACATAATTTTCCTATTTTTTTATTGTAATCATCTCAAACACGACATACAGAAGTTTGCCTAGAAGGAGTCTAATTTCACACCATAATTAAAAACTAATACTTCATTTTAATGGGACAGTCACCCATAGAGGAATTTGAAGAGAAGAATCATATCTTCTTCCTATGAATAACATTTTCTTGTAGTCATGGTTTGGTTTCTGATAAGTAGAACCTATTTTGTAAGTAATATATGTCTAAAAGGCATCTTTAGAAAACCAAAATTCATTCACATATAATATGATGGCCCCTATAAAATAAGAATAAAACTACTATGCATACATCTCCAAAGTGTATAGCAGCTTCTGAAAAATTAAACTCAAATAATTTTTATCCTTCATTAAATACTTACCCATTCAGTGATGTATGAGGAAGAAAATGTTGTTCAGGGACTGTGACTCATTAAACCTAGGACACATAAGAAGTATGTGGTCAGCCCCATGAGTCAGTTAAGACTTTTAATTACACTTAATTCATGATGTAGAATGCTCTCTTCATCTCAGTTCTGGAGGTTGTTGTATTGATTTAGCTTCTAAACTCAGTTTAAAATGGCTTTCTTCCAAGTAGTTAAAAAAATACATCAAAGTCATTTCCTTAAGAAATGAAGCACTCTGGAAAGCAAGGTAATGAAATAAACGTATTTACCATTGTCCTTTGCTTTTGTTATTTGATAAACAAGTTTTATACAAATTTTTTTAGAATTTATTATAACACTTGCTTCTGGGTCAGCCATTATTCCCTAGATCCCTCTCTTTCCTTGGGGTGCTTACTGCCCAGCATGAACCCCACTTGATATAATGAGTTTGCACACATTTCCATTTGCCAAGTGATGAAACTGGGACCTCTTCTAGATTCCTGGTTAGCAGAGCACCACTCCCTTTCCACCCATCACACATAAACACATTCAGGATCAACAGAGACAGGACAGAGAGACAGACAGAAAACAAAACAATCTATTCTTGGTTAAGTGTTAAACAGCTGAAGACTCATCTTCCTCTTAAACATCTGGGCAATGGTTCCTTGGATAGGAAATATCAGACAAGGGCATTGTGGGTATTTCATCTCAGGATGAAAAATGTACAGGTTTTATTTAGAGTAGAAGAGTTAGTGAGATTAGTTGCTTTATTCCCTAGAAAGTTGGAATTCAGATCCAAAAAGAAAGATCATACTAAAAGTATTTCTCTCTAATATTTTCCCATTCTCTTAGAGTGATGTATATTTTTCCTATTTAAAATGAAACAAATTTCTAGAATCCTAGAATTTGTAAGATGGAACTTCTCAGTAGTCTAGTGCTCTGACTTTATTATTTAAAAAATATGGGTTTTTGAATGAAAAAAATTATCTTATTTACTAAAAATTTTTCAGAGGATTATCTGTGTACCTGGCATTATTCTGTATTGTGATAAATAGTTGTATATTAGACAGATCATGTTATCATGAAATTTACCTTCTAGCAGATAAAAAAGATAAATAGGTTAAATATGAATAATTAAGTATCAGATACTTAATTATTAACTTTAAATAATATACTTAATATACTTAAAATATATACTTAAAATAATATACTTAATTAACTTTAAATAATAATAAAAGGGTAAAGAAAAAGCAAGTGATGACAGTAGTGCCAATTTTCATATGGTGTTCAAAGAATTCCTCTCTGGACACATGCCATTTGGAAAGAGAACTAAATAAAGTGAAGAAGTGAACATATGGATATCTGGGAAAGAGAATTCAAAGAGGAAATACAAAGTGCACAGGTGCTGATATGTGGGTGGATTTAAGCTGTTTGAATAAAGAGGAGCCATCTGTGGTTGGAGTGAAAGGAATGAAGGGAAGAAAAGGTAGTGGATGCCATCAGAGAAGGAAGCAGGGGTCAGTCCAGACAGGACCACATAGGCCATGGTAAGGACAGTGGATTTTATTGTAATTGGATACACAATGTGATGGAGAGTTGAGAGCAGGGCAACAATATAATATTATTTACATTTTCAAAAGACCTAAATTGTAAAACTACTAGAAGAAAACCTAGGAGGAAATCTTTTTGACATTAGTCTGTACAATCATTTTTCAGATATGACCTCAAAAGCAAAGGCAACAAAAGCATAAATAGACAAACGAGATTGTATCAAATGAAAAGGCTTCAGTGCAGAAAAGGAAACAATCAACAGGGTAAAGAGATAACCTATGGATATGGTTTGGCTGTGTCCCTACTCAAATCTCACCTTGAATTGTAGCTCCCATAATTTCCATGTGTCATGGGAGTGACCTGGTGGGAGGTTACTGAATCATGAGGGCAGGTCTTTCCCATGCTGTTCTTGTGGTAGTGACTAAGTTTCACTTATTCTGATGGTTTTATAAAAGGCAGTTCCCCTGCACAAGCTCTGTTGCCTGCCATCATGTCAGACATGACTTTGCTCCTCATTACCCTTCAGCCATGATTTTGAGACCTCCTCAACCATGTGGAACTGTGATTCAATTAAACCTCTTTTATAAATTATCCAGTCACAGGTGTGTCATTATTACCAGTGCAAGAACAGACTAATACACCTATAGAATGAAAGTAAATATTTGCAAACCATACATCTGTTAAGAGGTTAGCATACAAAATATATAGGAAACTCAAACAACGTAACGTCAAGAAAACAAATAATCCAATTTTAAAATGGGCCAAGGACCTGAATGGACATTTCTCAGAAAAAGACATATAAATGGTCGACAGACATATAAAAAAATGCTCAACATTAATAATCATCAAGTAAATGCAAATTAAAAACACAATGAGGTATCACCTCATACTTGTTAGAAAGGCTGTTATCAAAATGACAAGAGATAAAAAGTGCTGGCAAAGATGTGAAGAAATGGGAACTCTTGTACATTGTTGGTGGAAATGTAAAATCGTATAGTCATAGTGCAAAAACTGTATGGAGATTCTCCAAAAATTAAAAATATAACTATCAATCATATGATCTAGCAATCCCACTTCTGGGTATAAATCCAAGGAAATAAAATTAGTAGGTCAAAAGGATATTTAATTCTCATGTTCATCACAGTAATATTCACAATAGGCAAAATAATGGAATGAACCTAAGTGTTCAGTATCAGATGAACACATAAAGAAAATGTGGAATATATATACACAGTGAGATACCATTTTGCCTGGAACAAAAAAGGAAAACCTGCCATTTGCAACATCATGGAGAAACTTAGAGGTCATTATGCTAACTGAAATAAGTCTGGCACAGAAAGACAAATATTGCATGATTTCCCTTACATGTGGAATCTAAACATGTTGAACTCACAGAAATAGAGAGTAGAATGGTAGTTACTAGAGGCTGGATGTCAGGGGCTGGGTAGGGTGGGAATGAGAAGAGGTTGGTCAAATGATACGAAGTTTCAGTTAGACGGGGAATACCTCTGGAGACTTATTTTACAATCTAGCGTCTATAGTTAATAATAACGTATTTTGCATTTGAAAATTACTAAGAGAGTAGATTTTAAATGTTCTGACCACAAAAAAACTAATAAGTATGTAAGATGATATGTTAATCAGCTTAATTTAATCATTCCACAATACACACACACACACACACACACACACACACACACACACACCTCTCAAAGGAGAGAAAGCCAGAGAGAACTTGCCATCCATTGGAAGGTCAGTTTAATACTGTGTTTTTTATGTGGATTTGCCTGCTTCTCTAGCTCAACAGTGGAATCTTTCAGAGCAAAGAAACTCTCTCCATGCTGAACAGAGCCCCTAGCACCAGGAGAAGGCTAAATGTTTATGAAGTTGTGCCATAAAGACAGAAAATGATGGAGGAAAGTTCAAACCACAAAAGGTGGAGCTTTCTGAAGAGATAGTTTCTTGTCTATAATAAGTTTTGAGGAGTTAGCACCAGCTGCAAAGAAGAAAGGAGTCATTTTGGGAAAAGAAAAACCATGAGTGAAGGTAAATTGAAAAGAAGATAGAGTATGTTTGTTATTGGCGTGCAGGCTGTTTTAAGACCTTTGTTAGCTTTAGGACTTCTGACTTTTGGTCCCTTTTCTCAAACACTGAATTTCCCCCACATCCTGTGTTAATTGAATTTGTAGATTATAATTTATAAAATTACAAAAGTTGTAAAAATTTATACAAATTTATCAAAAGTTATAAAAATGATATAAGTTGAATATCCCTTATTCAAAGTGATTAGGATCACAAGTGTTTCAGACCTTAATGGATTTTAAAGTTGTATGTATTTTATAGACACATTAGGGGAATCATTTATTAATTTAGATATTGTTGCTTTCTTTTGTATATTGGAGGCAATAATTTTGTGTTTGAGATCTCAAAGATTTCATTAAGCCCTTGGAAATATTTTAGGTCCAAGATACTGTTATCAAAGAGCCTAACAGATAGAACAGCCCTAAAAATAAAATAAAATAATGACATACAATAAACCTCCCAACAAAGAAAAGCTCAGGTCCAGATAGGCTCACTAAAGAATTCCATACAAAAATTAAAAAAGAATTAACGCCAGGACTTCTCAAATTTTTATAAAAGAGAAGGGAGCACTTTCAAATACATTCTATAAGGCTAAAATTATGCAGATACCAAAATCATACACAAAGACTACAAGAAAAGAATACTGCAGACCAATATTCTTATATTGATGCAAAAACCCTCAACAAAATATTAGCAAACCAAATTCAGTAACACATTAAGAGGATTAGACATCATATTTCAAGTGGCATTTATTTGTGGAATGCCAGGATGGTTCAACATATGAAAATCAATCAATGTAATATACCGCATTAACAGAATGAAGGTCAATAGCCACATGATTATCTCAATTGGTGCAGAAAAACATTTGAGAAAATTCAATACCCTTTCATTTTATTATGAAATAATAAAATAAAATATAAATTTAAAAAAATTGCCACTGAATAATAAAGTTCATATATGAAAATCCCACAACTAACTTTATACTCCACAGTACAAAATTGAAAGCTTTTCCTCTAAGATTAGGAAGAAGGCGATGGTGCCCACTCTCATCACTTCTATTGAATATAGTACTGAAAGTCCTATGCAGAGCAAACGGGCAAGAAAAAGAGGGGAAAAAAAGGAACAAAAGGGAAGATATGCCAAGTGTATAAAATTATAAACCCATAGATTCAGGGAACTTTATGAGCCCCGAGTTGAAGAAACAGGAAGGAAACCACACCAAAGCATATCATAATCAAATCATGGAAAACCAGAGATAAAGAGAAAATCTTGAAAAAAGCTGTTGAAAAAATTAAACAATAAATAGAGAAGAACAATGATAAAATTGACAGCAGAGTCTCTGTCGGGGACCAGCCCTGACATGGACCCTGGGGGTTGCAAGGGACAGTGGAGTTAAAGAGATGAAAAAATACAAGTTAAGAGTGCATAAACTGGGGACCAGGGGACCAACACGAGTATGGAGGCTGTGAAGGCCCTGAGCTTGGAGGCCTACACCATTTATTGGTGTACGACACAAAGCAAGAATGTGGTAGGGGTGTGGGGGGACATAGCTAGAGCAGTTTGGCATTTCCTTTGAGGCATATAGAACAAATTCTATTCTAGATTTAATCATTAAATAAGCTAGAGGGGTTGTAGATAGGAACCAGCAAGTCTGGTCACATTCTTGTGCTTCCAAGAGGGATTCCTCCCTTGAGCACAGAGCATGGTATTCCATACGCTCTTTCTTTCTGCGCTAGATGAGCAGGTCATGGCACGACCTTCCTTCCAGCAAGTCTCATCAGGAACAACAAATGCCAGAAAAAAAAAAAGCAAAATTTTTAGTACTGAAAGAAAAAAAAAAAAAAAAAAAAAAAACTTTTCACCCTAGAATTCTGTAAATATTTTTTCAGACATATAAAAGCTGAGAAAATGCATATTAGTAAAGGCATTCAGGAAGAGAAAAATATGGTACCAGATGGAAATCTGAATCTAAATAAAGGCATGAAGAGCATTAGAAATGGTAAATATGTGAGCAACTATAAAAGACTTTTATCTCATTTTTAGTCTCTTCAAAAGACAATTTATTGTTTAAAGAAAAAATAAATAAAAAATGTATTGAAGGTTTAAGATATACATAGAAGCAAAATATATAACTGGCACAAATGCCAAAACAAGAGAGAGGTTATAAATATACTGTTCTAAAAACTAAATGCCTTTGGGAGGCTGAGGCAGGTGGATCATGAGGTCGGGAGTTCAAGACCAGCCTGACCAATATGGTGAAACCCCATTTCTACTAAAAATACAAAAATTTGTCAGGCATGGTGGCAGACTCCTGTAATTCCAGCTGCTCGGGAGGCTGAGGGAGGAGAATTGCTTGAACCCAGGAAGAGGAGGTTGCAGTGAGCTGAGATTGCGCCACTGCACTACTCCAGCCTGGGTGACAGAGCAAGACTTGATCTCAAAAAAAAAAAAAAAAAAAAAAAAACAACTAAATGTTTGACAAAAGTTTAGTTTTTGATTAATGTGATCAGCATTTTAAAATTCATTTGCATTTCATAAGACTTTAATTTCATATTTGAAAATCAAACTCAAGAGATTGTAAGTCGCCAACCACCTTGACTAAACTTTGGGTCCTTACTAAACATAAAAGTTTGAGAATGGTTAACAAACCACACTGCTAATTTGCTATTTGACTTTCCTGAGATCCTTTATAAATTAAAGCTTGGCCTTTTCTCAAAACACTTGTTTCATGAGAGTTTAAATAGTAAACAGGAATAATTGAAATTGTCTTCATACAACTTTAGCCATATTCCATAGCACTCATCTTTATTAAGCTTTTGTATCCATAGAACTGAGTCCAAATTTGAAAGTTACATTTGTATGAAAACACTTTATCATTTTCAAAATATCTTCTTGATTTCAGGAACAAAAGGAATATGTTCTATGCTTGATTAAATATTTGAGATTTACAGAATTTTGTCCTCAAAATATCAATTTATTTATTCATATATATAAATGTCCAGACTTCTTACAGTACTCATTAGAAGGATTTTAAATTGATATGTTTTATTAAGATTCAGCTTTATCTTAATGTATAGTTATATTTCTTTTATTATGTGCCTCTAAATTATGACACATTTTTGAAGGCTGAAAAAATTCAAATAAAGGATAATCAGAAGGTTTTGTCTAATACAAGTTTAAATGTTTTTCTTCTCAATGAAGTCTATCAAGGAAGGTTATGGCCTGATAATAAGAGGAACAAGGATTTTGATTTCCCTTGTATTCTAATCCTCTAGCAGCTAATAGATATTTTAATTGCATCTTCCAAATGCAGCATAATGCCATGTTCAAAAGTGTTTTAACTAGTTATCAAAAGTAGGAATTAATTACATAGCTTTCTATTTGGAACACTTTAGTGGAAGGAAAAGCTGTGCATTTTACTGAAAGAAGATGAAAACTAGAACAAACAGACCTGGCCTATAAACCTGGATCTCTCCTTAAGAGAGTAATTTTACTACTCTCAGCTAATATTTACAGATCTGAAAAATGGAAATGTATCTCCCTTATAGGCATCGGCCAATAATTCATGAAACTGATCATAAAAGTTGCTTACAAATCATAGCTATAATTGTCCAACTAGGAAATTTTACATAATGTATTCATTATTCATTTTTCTTTAAAAGTTGAATTCAGGTAGGTAGAATTAGACTTTTTAAAATTATTAATTTCTACTGTCATCCATACTATTCATATGTTTCTACTGGTAAGCACTGGAATCACTGCTCTGAACAAGGCAAGAAGTCTGCCCCCATGGAGTTACTTTCTGATAGGAAATAATATTTTTTTAAAGACAAAAGTAAATACGTGGTAGTCATAGAAGTATTGTCGAACAAATGAAGCAATGAGATGGAATGATGTGAAAAGGGCTGTGGAAACAATTTAGTGAAGGTGGTTGGGGGAGACTTCTCTGAATCATGACTTCTGAGCAGAATCATGACTGTCAAGAAAGAAAGAAGAGAACCCCAAGTCAGAAAGGGCCTTGTCCGTTCAATCCACCACAGCAAAGCCACAAGGTGGAGTACACTGAAACAGGGCCTGAATGGTTAGAGATGAATTGAGGAGCAATAGGGAGCCATTGGAGCAGTGAAGTTTAAATTTAAAAAGATTTTCCTAAGCAGCTGTTGCAGGCACTCAGAGGAGAGATAAGGGTGCTGGATGGACAGTAGCAGAAAAAGTGTTGAGACATGTTTAAATTCATAAATATATTTTTGAAACTAGAGCTGATAAGGGTGAGAAACATAGGACACTCAAGAAAGGCTACATATGTTTTGTTCTGTGCAACTGGAAGACAAATGGCACCATGTATTCATCCAAGAAAGCAAGGGAAGAGACATATTTCAGGATAACAGTCAAGAGCTCTGTTTGGGCATGTTAAATTTCAGATGCTGATATAGAGAGTCAAGTGAATATACAAAGGAAGCAAGTGGACTTTTAAAAATGTCATTATTGGGCTTCTATCTGCTTCAAAATTACTTTCTGTATTTTTCATGTGCCAAATCTTGTTGATGCTGGATGTACTTTAAGGTGTTGAAGTGATCTTTGATTATAATTCTCTCAAATTACTTTCCTTGCAGAAAACTCTCCCGGACTATATCATAAAATAATTCCTTAAGTTTTAAACGTATCTGTCTGAACCTTGCTGCATCTTCCCTAGGTCATGAATGCACCATGTCTTAGTAGGATCACAACACATGGCAGCCCCATTCATTAAGCATTTACTGAAGGATTTTTGTTTTCTATGTTATCGCAGGATATTCAAGGTGTGAGGTTGTACCAGATGCTATAAAGCAAGACTCAGAAAACTATGGCCCACAGGCAAAATCTAACACTCTGACTTTTTCAAAATAAAGTTTTATTGGAACACAGTTATTCCTATTCTTTAGGTAGTGTATGGCTGCATTCACACCAAAAGGCAGAGCTGAATAGTTATGATAGAGATTTATGGCCCACAACCTAAAAAATATTTAGCCCTTTAAGAAAAAGTTGGTTGAAATGCTTTTTCTTAAAACTCTTCTCTGGGCCAAGCACGGTGGCTCATGCCTGTTATCCCAGTGCTTTGGGAGGCCGAGGCGGGCAGATCACGAGCTCAAGAGATCAAGACCAGCCTGGCCAACATGGTGAAATCCCATCTCTACTAAAAATACAAAAATTAGCTGGGTGTGGTGGCTCACACCTGTAGTACCAGCTACTCGGGAGGCTGAGGCAGGAGAATTGCTTGAACCCAGGAGGCAGAAGTT
>NW_016107762.1:648657-656952 GCF_001604975.1 Cebus imitator
AAAAAAAAAAAAAAAAAAAAAAAAAAAACCTTCTTGTAATCAGGAAGAATCATGATTTTATGATTTGAAAACAGTGAATCAGAAATTAGCTAAAGTTTATACTCATTTACCACCTGAAACAATTGTGAGAACACATCCGATAGTCAACATTTAATTGTATTGATTTTTTTTCTTTTTTTTTTCCCTCTAAAGCTGAGACTCAGAGTACAATTAAAATAATGAAAATACCAGGTAAGTTGCTTTTTTTTTTCTCTCTCTCCCTGAGTATCTTCATGGGTAAAATCTCAAAAACAAATTAGACCAATCAGTTTTGGGGCAGGGAGAAATAGTACAAGGGAAAACATTACGTCACAAATAAAATGTTTAGAAAATCTTGAGTTTCAAAAAATGCAGACCAGGAGAACATATAAAGACATGTCTAAATACTCTGTGACTAAGGTGAATGGAGCCAGCTCTAGTAAACGTATAAAGCCTGTGAGATTGCCCTCTGTCCTCTGCCACTGAACCCACTGTTCCTGATCTGTTTTTATTGTCAGTGTGCCTAGTCCCAGAAGTACAAAGTGTCTTCTCTTACTTTCTAACAAAATATGGCACTAGTATTCAAAAAGATGATGTTAGAAACCACAATTATCAACCTAAAATGTTATCATTCCAAGAAGTGCTCATATTTGCCACCCTTAGTTCTAGACTGAATGAGTTTTGAATAATGGAGCAACAGGAATTGAAGATTGTTGGGCAAAGGAAGATGGCAATGTTGAATCTTGCTGTCTTGAAATCATAGTTATCTGAAAGATTTTTATCTTTCCACATTCTACCTGGTACTTATACAAATGACAAATCTTATAAGCTCTCAATGCTGGTCATCTTTGATATGTATAAACTAAGTGAAAACTAACACAAAAACAGAAAAACAAATTCTGCATGTTCTGACTTACAAGTGTGAGCGAAGTGATGAGAATTCATGAACATGAAGAAGGAAACAGCAGAAACTGGTGTCTACCTGAAGGTGGAGGGTGGGAGAAGGGAGAGGAACATTAAAAATAACTATTGGGTACTAGGCTTAATACCTGGGTGATAAAATAATTGGCACAACAAACCCCCATGACACCAGTTTACCTATATAGCAAACCTGCACATGTATCCCTGAGACTAAAAATAAAGTTTAAAAAAATAAAAATAAATAAATAAAAAATGTGAAATAAAACTATAGGTTCATATAACTTTTTAAAAACTAGAAAAATAAAAAGAAAAGAGTGACACTAAAAATCATGAGTGCTTTATTTTCACAGCAGATATTCTATAATCACCTTAGTCTAACTACTACTTAGGTTTTCAAGGAATTTGAAGCAAATTATTATGTTTTTAACTTTTAATAATTATCTTCTTCTACATCATACATCTCATTATTAAAGAAGTCATTTTATATTAATTCCCTCTACTTCACTAATCACCATATTTTTTTATTGTTTCCATCTTCTTAGACTAAAAATTGGCACACACTAGAGGAAAAACAGCAAAACAAAACAAAAACAGTGCACCAGTCAGAGAAGACTGATGCAGTTCTGGGAAGAGATTTTTTTCCCTCTGCTTCATAGATTAACTATCAAGGAGAAGTCAGAGATGATGAATTGGGAAGCTGCCAAATTGTCTGTCTTTTAAAAGAGGGACTGAAGCATCCTTCATTTTTTGTTTAAAGAAATTTTATTTACAAAATGCCAGCTATACATTTAATTGATTTTAGTGGAATAAAGAGCTCATTTATGCTATTTTAATTTTTTGAGTTATGTAAGCTAATTTTCCTAAGCCAAATAATAGACAAACAATGTATTTGAATAGTAGGTTAGAAAGAAATGAGACTGGATCAATAAGCCACTAGAAAATTGAGTTATATTTTTTTACATTCAAACGTCAAATAGGTATTGCAGCTAAAGACTAAATCCAGATTCACTATTCCTCAAAAGATAAATTAACACATTTATTAACAGGGTATTCTCTATACTTCTGTTGACAACTCTAATAATTTGTGTTTTTTTCAGATTAAAGAATTCTTTAGTCTTATGTATTTGTCATCAAAGATATTAAAATGCCAAACTTGTGAAATATTTATCCAAGGGATTAAGGACAGGAATATTATTTAAAATAATTCATATTTCTGTTTTAGGTAGAAATTGACATAAAATTATAGCCCATAGAATTACTAGTTCTTTTTCCATTCTATAAATATAAGCAAATATGTATCCAGTCTTTGAATATATCACATAAAGTTCTCAACGTTTGATATTTTCTTTAACATTATGCAGATAGTTTTAATTTCCTTGAAAAGTTACATTTTTATACTACTTCAAAAGCTACTACTAAGGGTCTAGAAATTGAAGATGATTTATATAGAACCCTTTTGGGGAGATTAAAAACAAGTAAGGACTCTATATGAAATATAAATTATGACCAGTTATACATATCATATTTTAACATTATAAAATAAAAATAGATCCATCTTGGTGACATCAGTAAGACGGTCAACTAAACAGCTTCTAGTGCTATTCCCACTTCCCACAAAAAAACTGAAAATAATGAATAAGCAACTACATTTTGATCAAAATAACTAAAGGAAGGCTCTGGAGAACAGCAGCAGAATTCCTGTAGACTACTGAAACACAGGATGGCCACATAGGAAAGGAGAGGAAATACCTTGCATCTGCCATCCCATTTCCCTAGTTGGGATCAGCTCAAAATCAGAAGAGACCCCTTCCTGCAGGGAAAAGGTAAGCCAGAAGACCCCAACAGCTTTCATCAGCAACACGGATACACACAGTCTTTGCACGAGAGAATTCTGCAGTCCTTACAGAGTTTGAGGCCAGCTGAGGGAGCTTCCCAGAGTCTACATACTAAGTTCTCCCTAGAGAAAGAACTGATGCTGTGCCCCTCCCTCCTCTTCTCAGCCCCTATCCCTTGCCTCATGGCTCATGCTGCTACTGCCCTGTACAGTCTTGGGAACAAGTGTATCCTGCTCCAAGGGTGAGTATGCATCGCACCCCCCATCCCTGATGTTTTGTTACCACTGCAACAAACCCATTCAATAGCACACCATTCTCCAGCCAAGCTGCTACTACATCCTACCCCTAGGGGCAAGTTCCATGGAATTACTCCATTCCCCACATTCCAGTTACTGTGAACCCTCCTCTCTGGGCTGAGCTGAAATGGCACTTCAATACCTGGGATCTCAGATCTTCTACACACCAGAGCAGGCATGCCCCTCAATGTCGCAGATGAGGCAGCATACCCCACCACCACCATCAGGGTATCACAAACTTCCAGCACACTACAGCAGTCAACCCCCAGCCCTGACACCACAGATAAGACAGCACACTACCCACAGGGGCTCAGAGCCTTTGGCGCACCAGAGCAATTGCACACCCCAGTGCCATAGTTGATACAGTACTCTACCCCAAAGGGATCCAGAGGCACCACTGACCCATATAGCCATGATTTCCTGGGCCAAACAAATATGGCAACTCATATCCCAAAGAATCAGTGCCTGGCTTGAGCTGTGCCACCCAGCCATCCAGACCAAACAGGCACATGTCCTGCCTACCCAAAGTTGGGCTATATCCCTGCAGTCTGAACTGCTGAGACACACTGCCTCTTAGGGGACTAGAGTCATTGTGCTGGACACCTCCCACCAAGGTCCAAGCTACAGCAGTGTCTTGCCATTTCTGCATCATTGCTGCTGCTGTACCTGGCCTTATAGAGCCTGGGATAGTAGTATGTCCCACCATTCCAGGGTCCATAGTCACCACTACATAACACCTCATCATCAAGGGTCTACGCTTTTGCTGACTTTGGTGACTCCTGGTCCCAAATTACAGCTGTTCTCTGCTCTCTGGGCCCAAGCTTCTAGAGAGCTCCTTTTTCTACCAAGCTATGTCAGTGGTGTACCATGTCCACCAGGGTCACAACCTCAGCTATATTTCAGCAGTCTGAGCCTAAGCCACTGAGATATGTCTCAGAGGAACAGACCCTGGCTTACTGGGGAAACCGCATTCACTTGTGCCTTGGAAAGTGAACTTGTGCCTCAAGTCCAAGGTGCTACAGTAGTCTCACAAGACACTGAGCCTATTACCTATATCCACAGCTACTCTGATCACCTATGCCCTGGCTCCCAGTGCTTCTATAGTTGCCTGTGGGCCATATTAGACCAAACACAAAAATAGATCTCTTCACCTAAGACTCCTTACTGTGGGAAGGAGAAGAACAGGAGAATTTTTAAGCCTTTGCCCTAGCAACCTATGCAGCTACCACCACTTCCACAAATTCCTAAAAACTAGACCACTGAGGCACCTACATTCATTGCTGACATTGATCACAACTAACAAAGCTGCACAAAGATAACCCCACTGTGCCTACATGTAATCAGAGCCACCCTGCCCAACTGGCAGCCTCAGATCCACCTGCAACTGAAAGTAGGGGAAGAGGTGGCTTCCCCTTCTAGAGTTTGAAAAAGGTAACTACATCACTAAATGTCCTGACATCAATGCACGGAACAAGAAACATGAAAAAGCAAGGAAGCATGGTACCACAAGGCAACCTTATTTCTCCAGTAACTGGCCTCAAAGTAGCAGAAATTACACACTGTCTGAAAAGTGATTTAAAGTAATGAGCTGAACTGGGTGCGGTGGCTCATGCCTGTGATCCCAACACTTTGCAAGGCCAAGGCAGGCAGATCACTTGTAGTCTGGAGTTCAAAACCAGCCCGGCCAACATGGCAAAACCCTGTCTCTACTAAAAATACAAAAATTAGCCATGTGTGATGGTGCACACCTGTAATCCCAGCTACTTGAGAGGCTGAGGCAGGAGAATCACTTGAATCTGGGAGGTGGAGGTTTCAGTGAGCTGAGATCACTCTACTGCACTCCAGCCTGGGAGACAGAGTGAGACGTTGTCTCAAAAAATAATAAGGATGAAAATGAAATAAAATAGTGAGCTGAAAAACATAGATTCAAGAGAATACAAATAAATGATTTAATAAAATCAGGAAAACAATTCATTATATGATTAAGAAATTCAATGAAAAGATAGATCTCATAAAAATAGAACCAAACAAATCTTAAAGCTGAAGAATTCAATCAAGGAAATAAAAAATATGCTAGAGAACTTCAACAGCAGACTAAATCAAGCAGAAGATAAGGCCGAGGTGGTTGGATCACCTGAGGCCAGGAGTTTAAGACCAGCCTGGCCATCACAGTGAAACCCCATCTTAAAAAAAAAAAAAAATCTGTGAAGTTAAAGATATGTCTTCTGAAATTATTCCATCACATAAAAAAGAATAAAAAATAGTGAAGACAGCCTCTAAGACTTATGAAACACCATGAAGCAAGCAAACACTATTAAAAAAAAGAGGCAAAGAAAGAGACAAAAAGCTTATTTAATAAAATAATTGCTGGAAATTTCCCAAGTCTTAAAAAAGATATATACATTTGGGTTTGTAAAGTACAAAGGCCCCCAAAATATGCAACCCAAAGAGATCCTCTCTAAGGCACATTACAATCAAACTGTTAAAAGTCAAAGACAAAGAAATTTAAAAACAACAAGAGAAAAGCATCAAATCACATGTAAGGAAACCACCGTTAGATTATCAGTGGATTTCTCAACAGAAATCTTGCAAGTCAGGAGAGATTAAATGATATATTTAAAGACTGAAAGAACAAATCACTGCTAGAATGCTACATTCAACAAAGCTATCCTTCAAAATGAAAGAGAAATAAATTTGTTCCCAGACAAGAAAAGCTGAAGGAATTCATCACCACTAGATCTGCCTTACAAGGAATGTTTAAAGAAGTCCTTCAAAAAGGAATTATAAATGACAATTGCTATTATAAATACATATGACATATCTATAAAGTATAAACTCACTGATAGAGGTAAATACATAGTAAAATCAGGAACACTCATACTGTATAGTGGTATGTAAATTGTGTGTATCTCTAGTATGAAGGTTAAATGTCAAAATGGTAAAAAATAACTAAAGCTACAACAAGTTGTAAAATAGTTAATAATAAGATGTTTTATGGAAGCTTCATGGTAACCACAACATAAAACTACAGCAGGTATACACATGATAAAGAGAAAAGAATCAAGGATTAACACTACAGAAAATTACCAAATTACAAAGGTGGACAACAAGAGAGAAAGAAATGAAACTACCAACAATCAGAAAACAAACAAAATGACAGCAATGAGTCCTTACCTATTAATAATGACCTTGGATACAAATAGATTAATTTCTGTAGTTTAAAAATATAGAATGGTTGAATAAATGAAAAACAAGATCCAACTGTATGCTGCCTACAAGTCACCCAGTTAAGCTTTAAGGACACGTAGGCTGAAAGTAAAGAAATGGAAGAAGATATTCCATGCAAATAATAGAGAGCAGAAGTAGCTATATTTACACCTGATGAAATATACTTCAAGTCAAAAATTGCCACAAGAGACAAAGAATGTCATTATTTAATGATAAAAATGTCAATGCATCAACAGGACATTACAATTGTATAATTGTAAATATATATGCAATCAACATTGGAGCACCTAAATACATAAAGCAAATATTAATGTACATGAAAGGAGAAATAAAGAGCAATATTATAATAATGGGAGACTTTAATACCCTACTTTTAACAATGGATAGATCATCCAGCAATCCCACTACTAGGTGTCTACCCAAAGGAAAAGAAATCTTTTTTTTTTTTGAGATGGAATTTCACTCATTACCCAGGCTGGAGTGCAATGGCACGATCTCGGCTCACTGCAACCTCGGTCTCCTGGGTTCAAGCAATTCTCCTGCCTCAGCCTCCCGAGTAGCTGGAATTACAGGCACGCGCTACCATGCCCAGCTAATTTTTGTATTTTTAGTAGAGATGGGGTTTCACCTTGTTGACCAGGATGGTCTCAATCTCTTGACCTTGTGATCCACCCGCCTCGGTCTCCCAAAGTGCTGGTATTATAGGCTTGAGCCACCGCGCCCGGCCAAGAAATCATTATATTAAAAAGACGCTTGCATATTTATTTTTATAGCAGCACAATTTACAATTGCAAAGATGTGGAACCAACCTAAGTGCCCATTGATTAATGAGTGTATAAATAAAATGTGAGACACACACACATACACACACACATATATATGTATATATATACACACACACACATATGCACACACTATGAAATACTTCTCGGTGATTAAAAGGAATAAAATAATGTCTTTTGCAGCTATTTGGATGGAACTGGAGGCAATTATTTTAAGTGAAGTAACTCAGGAATAAAAAAACAAACATTGTATAGTCTCACTTTTAAGTGGGAGCTAAGCTATGAGTATACAAAAGCATACAGAGTAATATAATAAATTTTGGAGACTTAGAAGTGGGTAGGTTGGAGTGGAGCTAGGGATTAAAAAACTACACATTAGGTAAGATGAACATTACTCAGGTGACAGGTGCACTAAAACCTCAGAATTCACCACTATATAAATCATCCATGTAACAAGAAACCACTTGTACTTCAAAAGCTGTTAAAATAAAAGGAACATAAAATTAATTTAAAAATTAAAAAGCAGTAGATAGACCAGATAGAAAATCAATAAAGAAATATTGGACTTGAATTGCACTTTTCACCCACTAGACCTAACAGACATAAACAGAACTTTAACAGCAGCAGAATATGCCACCTTTTTCTTTAGTTCATATGGAACATTCCCTAGGATAGACCAAATGCCACAAAACAAGCCTTAACAAATTTAAAATTGAAATAATAGTATCATTTCAGACCATAATAGTATGAAACTAAAAAGCAATAATAAGAGGAATCTTGTAAAATCCACAAGTATGTGGAAATTAAATAACATGCTCCTGAACAACAAAAGGGTCAAAGAAGAAATAAAAAGGAAAATTTAAAACTATCTTCAGACAAACAATAATCAAAGCACAATATACTAAAACCTACGGAATGTAGCAAAAGCAGTTCAAAGAGAAAAGTTTATAGCAATACGTGCCTACATTAAAAAGAAAAAATATCTCAAATAAGTAGTCTAACATTACACTTTAAGGAACTAGTCAAAGAAGAACAAATTAAACCCCAAATTAGCAAAAGGAAGAAAATAAAAATCAAAACAGAAATAAATCAAATAGAAAATAGAAAAATCATAGGAAGAATCAATATAATTAAGAGTTGGTGCTTTGAAAAAATAAACAAAATTGATAAACTTTTAGCTGGTCTAACTGAGAAAAAAGAGAGAAAACACAAATT
>NW_016107762.1:657029-693177 GCF_001604975.1 Cebus imitator
AGACGCAAGTCTCGTTTAAAAAAAAAAAAAAAAAAAAAATGCCGAGAATTGGATAATCTAGAGTAAACAGATAAATTGCTTTGAAAACGCAGTAAAACAAACAAACAAACAAACAACCTACCAGGACTGACTCAGGAAGAAATAGAAAGCCTGAACAACAGACCAATAACAAATAAAGAGATTGAAGAAGTAATCAAAAAAACTTCCCCAAAAGAAAAGCCCAGAGACAGCTAGTTTTATGGCTGAATTCTACCGAACCAATTAGAGAATTAATACCAAAACTCCTTAAACTCTTTTTAAAAATAGAGGTAGAATGAATAGTTCCAAACACATTTTATAAGGTCTGCATCCTCTTGATACCTAAGCCAGATAAAGATATTACAAGAAAAATGCAGACCAATCTGTCTGATGAACATAGATGCAAAAATCCTCAGTAAAATATTGAGGATTAAACTAAACCCAACAACATAACAAACTAAATCCAAAAGCATACCAAGAGAATTACATATTGTGACCAAGTGGGATTTATTTCTGACATGCAATTCTAGTTTAACGTATACAAATCAATCAATGTAACACATCACATTAACAGAATGAAAGATAACCACACAATGATCTTAATTAATACAGAAAAAGCATTTGACAAAGTCCAACATCCGTTCTTGATTTTGTAAAATCTGGCAACAGTTTAGACATAAAAGGAAAGTTTCTCAATATAATTTAAAAAATTTATGAAAAACACACTGCTACAATTATTATCAATTGAGAAAAATTAAAAGCTTTTCCACTCAGATTCAGTACTGGATAAGGATGCCCAGTTTTTTCACTTCTGTTCAACATAGTACCAGAAGTACTAGCAAGAGCAATCATACAAGAAAAGGAAATAAAAGGCATCAAAATCAAAAAGAAAAAATATCTCTACTTGCAGATGACAAAATCTTATATGCAAAAACTCCAATGATTCCACAAAGAAACTGTTAGAACTAATAAATGAATTTAGTAAAGTTGCAAAATGTAAAATTGATATACAAAAGTCAGTAGCATTTGATATACAAATAACAATCTAACTGAAAAGAAATCAATTTCATTTATAATAGCATAAAAAATTACTGATGCTTTCTGACTTACAGTGGGGTTACATTCTGATAAACCCATCATAAATTGAAAATATTTAGGTCAAAAATGCATTCAATACCCTGATAAACCCATATTAAAGTTGAAAAATTGTTGAGTCAAACCATTGCAAGTACAGATGCTCCTCAACTTACAATGGGGTTATATATTAAACCCCATTGTAAAGTCCTTAGAAATAAATTTAACCAAAAAAGTGAAACATCTGTATACTTAAAAATAGAAAACATTGATAAAAGAAATTGAAAGAGACAGAAATAAATGGAAAGATATTCTGTACCCAGGAATCAGAAAAATTAATATTGTTAAAATATTAAAAAGCAATATATAGATTCAACACAATCCTTGCTAAAATCCCAAGTTTATTCTTCACAGAAATATAAAACAATTTCAAAGATATGTATGAAAACATGAATGACCCCAAATAGCCAAAACAATTCTGAAAATAAAAAAACAAAGTTGGAAGCATCACATTTTCTGAGTTAAAATTATATTACAAATCCATAATAATCAAAACAATATGGTGCTGACATAAAAAAAGACAAATCCAAATGTGTGTTGTCAACTAATTCTTTACAAAGACACCCACAGCACACAACAGGTATATGCTAGTTTTTTCACTAAATGGTGCTGGGGAAACTGGATTTTTACATGCAAAAGAATAAAATTGGACACTTATTTTAAACTATGCACAGAAATCAACTGAAAATGGATAAAAGACTGAAAGGTAAGATCAGAAACTATAAAACTCCTAGAAGACACCATAGGGGAAAATCTGCTGGGCACTGGCTTCAGCAATTATGTTTTTTGGATATCAGACCAAAAGCTCAAGCCACAAAATCAAAAAATCAGGACTACAAGAGACTAAAAAGATTATGATGGCAAAGGAAATAATCAGCAAAATAAAATAGCACACTACAAATTGGGAAAAAAATATTTGCAAACCATATACCTGATAAGGGGTTAAGATGCAAATGTAGAAAAACAAATAGCATGATTATAAAATGGGCAAAGGGCCAGGCATGGTTGCTTACACCTGTAATCCCATCACTTTTGAGGCCAAGGATCATGAGGTCAGCAGTTTGAGAACAGCTTGGCCAGCATGGTGAAACCCTATCTCTACTAAAAATACAAAAAATTAGCCAGGCATAGTGGCACTCACTTGTAATCCCAGCTACTCGAGAAGGTGAGGCAGGAGAATTGCTTGAATCCAGGAGGCAAAGGTTATAGTGGGCTGACATCGTGCCACTGCACTCCAGCCTGGTGACAGAGTGAGACTCTATCTCCAAAAAAAAAAGAAAAAACAAATTGGGAAAAAGACCCTGAATAGACATTTTGTGAAAGAAGACATGAAAATTGCCATCACGTGTATGGAAAGGTGGTCAACATCATTAATTATCAGGGAAATGCAAATAAAAACCACTATGTGATACCACCTCACACCCATTAGAGTGGTTATTATCAAAAAGTCAAAAGATAAATGTTGGCAAGGGTGTGAAGACAAAGGAACTCTTTTTTTTTCCTCCAACTTTTATTTTAAGTTCCAGAGTATATGTGCAGGATGTGCAGATTTGCAGGTTTGTTACATAGGTAAACGTGTGCCATGGTGGTTTGCTGCATAGATCATCCCATCACCGAGGTATTAAGGCCAGCATCCATTCACTACTCCTGATGCTCTCCGTTCCCCTCACTACCACTCCCACCACTGACAGGCCCCAGTATGTGTTGTTCCTCCACCACCATATGTCCATGTGCTCTTATGGTTCAGCTTCCACTTATAAGTGAGAACATACACTGTTTGGTTTTCTGTTTCTGCATTAGTTTGCTGAGGATAATGGCTTTCAACTCCATCCATGTCCCTGCAGAGGACATGATCTCATTCCTTTTTATGACTACTAGTATTCCATGGTGCCGATGTACCAGATTTTCTTTATCCAGTCTGTCATTGATGGACATTGGGTTAATTCCATGTCTTTGCTACTGAGTGGAGTGCTTTGATGAACATATGCATGCATGTAACTTTATAAAAGATGATTTATATTCCTTTGGGTATCTTTTTTGGTTTCTTATGAATTTGAAAATAGTTTTTTTTTTTCTAATTCTTTGAAGAATGTCAATAGTAGTTTACTGGGAATAGCATTGAATCTATAAATTTCTTTGGGCAGTGTGGCCATCTTCACAATATTGATTCTTCCTATTGATGAGCATGGTATGTTTTTCTATTTGTGTCTTCTCTGATTTCCTTGAGGGGTGGTTTGTAGTTCTTTTCAAAGAGGTCCTTTGCTTCCCTTGTTAGCTGTATTCCTAGGTATTTTATTCTCTTTGTAGCAATTGTGAATATGAGTTCATTCATGATTTGGCTCTCTGCTTGCCTGTTGTTGGTGTACAGGAATACTAGCAATCTTTGCACATTGATTTTGTATCCCAAGGCTTTGCTGAAGTTGATGATTAGCTTAAGATGCTTTGGGGCTGAGATGATGGAGTTTTCTAGATAGAGGATCATGCCGTCAGCAAACAACGATAATATGACTTCCTCTCTTCCTATTTGAATATACTTTATTTCTTTCTCTTGCCTGATTGCCCTGGCCAGAACTTCCAATACATGTTGAATAGGAGTGATAAGAGAGGTCATCTGTGTCTTGTGATGGTTTTCAAGGGGAACGCTTCCAGATTTTGCCCATTAAGTATGATATTGACTGTAGGTTTGTCATATATAGCTCTTATTATTTTGAGATATGTTCTTTCAACACCTAGTTTATTTAGAGTTTTTAACATAAAGGGATTTTGAATTTTATTGAAGGTCCTTTCTGCATCTGTTGAGACAATCATGTGGTTTTTGTCTTTAGTTTTGTTTATGTGATGAATTTCATTTATTAATTTGTTTATGTTGAACCAACCTTGCAACCTGGGGATGAAGCCAACTTGATCATGGTGGATAAGCTTTTTGATGTACTGCTGGGTTCAATTTGCCAGTATCTTATTGAGGAATTTTTGGCATTGATATTCATCAGAGATATTGGCCTGAGGTTTTATTTTTTGGTTGTGTCTCTGCCAGGGTTTGGTGTCAGGATAATGCTTGCCTCATAAAATGAGTTAGGGAGGATTTCCTCCTTTTCAGTTGTTTAAAATAGTTTCAGTAGAAATGGTGTTATCTCTTCTTTGTACCTCTGGTAGAATTCAGCTGTAAATCCATCTGGTCCCTAGCTTCCTTTTGCTTTGTAGGCTATTTATTACTGCCTCAATTTCAGAACTCATTTTTGGTCTATTCAGGGATTCAGTCTCTTCCTGGTTCAGTCTTAGGAGGGTGTGTGTCCAGGAATTTATCCATTTCTTCTAGATTTTGTAGCTTATGTACACAGAGCTGTTTATAGTATTCTCTGATGGTTATATGTATTTCTGTGGGGTCAGTGGTGACATCTCCTTTATCATTTCTGATTTTGTCTATTTGATTCTTCTCTCTTTTCTTCTTTATTAATCTAGATAGTGGTATATCTATTTTATTATTTTTTTTCAGAAACCCAGCTCTTGGATTCATTCATTTATTGAAGGGTTTTTTGAGTCTCCTTCAGTTCTGCTCTGATCTTGGTTATTTTTTGTTTTCTGCCAGTTTGAGGGTTTGTTTGATTTTGGAACTCTAGTTCTTTTAGTTGTGACGTTAGGTTGTTGATTCAAGATCTTTCCAGCTTTTATCAACCAGCGGAACTCTTGTACACTGTTGATAGAAATGCATACTGGTGCAGCCATTACAGAAAATAATACGGAGAATGAATTTGGCTGGGTGCAGTGGCTCATGCCTGTAATCCTAGCACTTTGGAGGCCGAAGCAGGTGATCACTTGAGGTCAGCAGTTAGAGACAAGCCTGGCCAACATGGTGAAACCTCATCTCTACTAGAAATACAAAACTTAGTCAGACATGGTGTATGTGCCTGTAATCCCAGCTACTCAAGAGGCTCAGGCAGGAGAATCACCTGAACCCGGGAGGTGGTGGTTGCAGTGAGCAGAGATGGTGCCACTGCATTCCAGCCTGGGCAACAGAGTAAGACTCTTTCTTAAAAAAAAAAAAATAGTATGGAGATTTTGAAAGAAATTAAAACTAGAACTACCAAATGATCCAGCAATCCCTTTTCTGGGCATATACCCAGAGGATATGAAATCACCACCATATAAGGGTATGTGCACTCCCATTTTCATGACAGCCAAGATATAGAAACAACCCAAATGCCTGTTAATGGATAAATGGATAGAGAATAATATTCCATATTCAGTGAAATATTTAGTCCTAAAAAATAATGAGACTTGCCATTTGCCAAAACATGGATGAACATGGAGGACATTATGCTAAGTGAAATAAGCTAGACACAGAAATAATATGTATAATCTCACTTACATGTGAAATCTAAAAAAAAATTTCAAATATACAGAGATGTAGAACAAAGCAGCAGTTACAGGGACAGACAGGAAATGGGAAGATGTAGATTAGAGGATTCAAAGTTAGCAGCTCTGTGGATTAAAGTGTAGGAGTCTGTTGTACAACATAAGGGCTTTGCTAACACAATTGTACTGTGTTTGGGATTCATGCTAAATGAGTAGATTTTAATGCTTTTGTCACAAAAACAACTAAAATGTATAATTATGTAAGATGATCAATGTGTTCATTTCTTGCACTATAGTAATTTTTACTATCTCCATAGTATCATGTTGTATATTTTAAATATATACAAAAATGTATTTTAAAATTATTTGATTTTAAAAATAAGAGATAGAAGATAATTATACTTATGTAGAAATGATCAATTGATCAATCAAGGTCTAAGAACATTTTCATTAAATCACTCATTTCATTAAGTAGCGCATAGGTAATATGTAGTGGAAAGCTGCGTTTAACGATGCTTAACATGAGAAAATTATGCTCAATATTTAAAGTATATGGGAAAATCAAACTGCAACTGCCCACTGTAACATATCTGGTAAGGCCCCAAATTTGGTGTGAACCTAGGCTGACTATACAGAATGGTATATTTAAACAACTACCACTTACCAAGGCTTTTAAAAAATATTCATCCTGTTCCTATTATGTGTACACTAGCTAAAAGAGGAATGATACATGGAGTCTGCCATTAGCAGTTACTAAGGACACCAGTCAATATTATACATAACTATAATAATTCTATTAGTCATGTAGGTATAAAGTAATATGTCATGGGTGAACTTCAGATAATCTTATGTAAGATCAAAGGATAGAGTATTTTTTTTCCTTTAGCTGTGGTTGTGGTATCCATTGAGTGAAAAAAAAAAAACAGTTTTTAAAAGATAAGAAAGGGTTCATGAAAGAATTGACCACTTGGCAGCCAGATTATTCTGGCTACTCATTTTTCTAGCTCTAAGTTCAGACCTAATGAGGAAATTAAAAGACCTACTGAAAAGTGATGAAAGACTGTTATTCCCTAAAGATAAATGCAAACATTTCATAGCCATTACAACAATTTTAAGCAATGACAGAATTCACTTTCTATTGGCCTTATCATTTTCATACAGATAGGGAGAGCTAATAACTTGTCCTTGAAAATGAACCGTTTGATGTCATTGATAAGAGACCTCAGCCCTGAGCAAAATGGACCATTGTACCTCACTGAATTGAGCAAGGAATAAACCATTAGCACTTAATTTTCTGGGGAAAACAACTGTATTAGGGTTCTGCAGATAAACAGAACCAATAGGATGTGCACAGAGAGTGAGAACGGGGTGGGGGAATAGATGGGGTTGGGGAGAGAGGTATTGTAAGAATTGGCTCATGTAATAATAGAGGCTGACAGGTCTCAAGACTGAGGACAGCAAATGGAGTAGTTCCAGCCTGAGTCCAAAGGCGTGAGAACCAGGATGGCTGATGGCATAATTTCCAGTCTAAAAGTTAGCAGCCTCAAGCCCCAAGAAGAGCCATAATTTCAGTTTGCATCCCAAGTCAGGGAAAGACCAATGTCATCAGTCAGGGAGGGCGATCTGCTTTGCCCAGTCTACCAACTCAAATGTTAGCCTTATCCAAAAGCACCCTAGCAGATACACTCAGAACAATGCTTGACCAAACATCCGGGCACCCTGTGGCCCATTCAATATAACACATAAAATTAATCATCACAATATTTCCACAGCAACCAGTGTATCTGGAAAGATCGTATCACACATATCTTTTTTCACTTTCCTTAACTGTGTTTCAGAGTCTCAGTTGCATTGTGGTCATTAAATTTGATAGAAAAACAAAGACAGAACAGATATTATAAGCCCCACCAAACCTGACCCCTGGCCTTTGGAAAAGAGGATGCTCCATCCTGTCTGAGCATATTCACTGTGCTCAACACTCTTATTTCTGAGAATTTGGGTACTGACCTCTAGAAACTTATATAAAATGAAACATGAATTATTCTATACAGGGGGTAGTTTATCTGAGCTTTCTAACTTTGAATGACAGAATCCTGATATTGTTGTTTAGTTAGGATCCACTCAAGCCAGAAATATACCTCTAGCAGAGTAATAACTACAGGTTTTTTTTTTTAACTTGTAATTTTAGGATGTTTAGAAAATTAATTGAGAAGAAAAGAATTAAATTATGGAATGAGAAATAGATCAATGTATATGTGGGAGTGTCTGGTATAAACTTCTCCTTAGAAAATTGTGTAGATTCTGGGTATGGCTAAGTGGATTCTTACCTAGTTCAGAGATCTGCTGAATCTCAAAGTGTGCTCTGCCCTGTTCTTGCACCACCCAGGCCTGCACTGAAAAGTCATAAAAACTCACAGTCTTCACTGATGAGCTGCCCAGCAATCACTTTAGGAACCAGCACATTTCCTGGTATTGCTGAAGGGTTATGGTTCTCCAATGAACTCTACAACAGGCTTTATTTACTATATTAGGAATAATTCTCCCTGTCTCCTTGTGTCTGTCCTCATGGTCTGGTTTGATCTGTTGAAGGAAGGTGTTCAGTTTGTTTTGACGAGAAAAATACCTTCTTAGCTGAGGCCTAAATTGAAAATAGATTTATGTGTGTGTGTGTATATATATATATATATATATAATCTTTTTTTTGAGACAGAGTCTTGCTCTGTAGCCAAGGCCAGAGTGCAGTGGCATGATCTTGGCTCACTGCAACCTCTGCCTCCTGGGTCCCAATTCAAGCAATTGGGATTTAGCCCACCAAGTAGCTGGGATTACAGGAACACACCACCATGTCCAGCTAATCTTTGTATTTTTAGTAGAGATGTGGTTTAATTCTGCCTTAGCCCCCCAAGTAGCTGGGATTACAGGAAGCACAACCATGCCCAGCTAATCTTTGTATTTTTAGTAGAGATGTGGTTTCACACCTCCCCTACTACTGCATGTTTCACATCTATCAATGTTGTGATATACTTCGCACCTCCCCTACTAAAATGTGAGCTCCTTAAATGCAAGAGCTATCTCTCATACTCTGTTATATTTTCTGCAACATTTAGTAATGGACCTAGAGTAGGTCTCTATTTTTTTTGTTGTTGAATGAATGAGAAAAAATAATAATATCATGATTTTAAATATGTGCCAATCTCAATATTAAGATTAAAAAGATAATCTGATAAATTCACTTCATCTTTCATAGTAGTCAATTCTGTTGCCAAAAAGTTTGTTTATCCATTCAGTAAATAGTGATGGACCCTACTTCCAGACACTGTTATAACATTTGGGAAATATCAGTGAGCAAATAAAGATCCTTGCCCTAGAGGATCTTATATTCTAGTAGGAAGATAAGCTATACTCAATAAAATAATAATTAATTAGATTGTATAGTAAGTTAAAGAGTGTAAGTGCTCTGAGAAAGAGAAAATGTACAGCAATAGAGGAGAAAGGGATCACAAGCACTGGAGAGGTGGAAAAGGGTTTGCAAGATTAAAAAATGTGGCCAAGGTAAGTCTCCCGGAAAAGGGTTGAGTAAATACTGTACAAGAAGGAAGTGAGCCACACAATATGAGGAGGAAGAACATCCAGGCAGAGTTAGAACTTGAGGAGAGGCCTAGCATGTTTAAGGGACGGCCTTAAGTAATTGGATAGAAATGAGACAGGGGATTTTCCAGACAGATTATCTAGGGTTTTGTGGGTTATCACACGGACTTCGGCTTTTTTTCTAAGTGGAATGGTGAATCACTGGGGGCTTTGAGCAGCAGGATTACATGAGCTGACTCATGCTTTATAACTCAGACAGCTGAAGAGACACTGTCAACTGAAAAAAAGATACATTATCTAGGAGAGAGAATATGGCAGCTTTAACCAGGGTGATCACAGAGTAGATGGATTTATTTTGGAGATGAAGCCAATAAATATTCCTGATGATTGCATGTGGAAGAAAATAGAGAGAGATGAATCAAAAATAGGTCTTTGGCCTGAGCAATTCAAAAGAATGTCTGCTCTAAACTAGGATGGGAAGGCTTCAGATAGCCTGGAAGTTAAAGTATGGACATGTTGAGTTCAAATATTACTTGCTAAGTAAGTGTCTGGATTTACAAATCTGGAGTTTAAAAAAAGACCTGGGATGGATGTATAAGTTGGGGAATCAGTGACATTGATGTATTTAAGCCTTAAAATTGAATGAAATCTCCAAATAAATAAGGGTCATTAGAGATGAGGACCGAAGACTAAACCCTGGGGGTCATTCCAAGATTGTAATTTAGAAAGAAGAAGAGGGGCCAGGTGTGGTGGCTCATGCCTATAATCCCAGCTCTTTGAGAGGCCAAGGTGGGAAAATCACTTGAGGCCAGGAGTTTGAGGCCATCCTGAGAAACACAGCAAGATCCATCTCTATGAAAAAATAAGAAAATTACCTGGGCATGGTGGTACACACCTGTGGTCCAATCTACTCAGGAGGCTGAAGCTGGAGGATCATTTGAGCCCAGTAAGTGACGGCTGCAGGGAGCTGTGATTGCACGACTGCAATTCAGCCTGAAATTGACAGCAATATCCTGAAACTGACAGTAAGATCCTGTCTCAATAAAAAAAGAAAAATTAAAAACATTTTTTAAAAAAAGAAGAAAAGGAACAACCAACCAATGAGACCAAAAAGAAAAAGAAACTCAATAGAGTCTGCTCTCTTTGTAGTCACATAAAGAAAATGTGATAAGCAGGAGAAAAAGATTTGTGTCAAAAGTGGAAAAGTTATTTTTTCTTAAATGGGACATAAATAATCTATCAAACTGCAATTAGAGACCAGTTCCAAAGTGCTGCAGTTACAGGTGTGAGCCACCAAGATTTCTTTTAACTAAAAAAATTTTGGAAGTGAAACTCACAGAATAAAGGGTTGCGTCCTAGTAATTTCAGGGATTTTTTTTACCCATAGATAGTCCCTTCAGAGCTTCACTCTGAGAATAACTCAAAATCACTACACACTCTAATTCTTAGGAGGGAACGTTGGTCATATAGTGGGCCTGAGGTTGGAGTAAGAAGGGGCATCTCTTATGACCACATGAAGAGGAGAAGGAGTAATTTTCCACAGGAAGAGTTAGGCTTCCCAAAAAAGAGGAAAATAAAAGTGTTAGACAAACAGGTATTTCCCTTAAGAACCAGTGCCCAAGTCTTCCATGTCCAGTTTAAAGTTCCTGAGGCTTCATATCTGCTCCCAATAGGAAGTGGCCTTTTAAATACTTGCCAGGGAGACTGCTTTAATCTGAATCTTCAGAGAAGCAGAGTTCAAGATGCAATTAAAAGTACAAGGATTTTATTAGGAGAAAATGCCTGTGTGAGAAAAAATGCCTGTGAGGAGACAAGGACAGTCTGGAAGAGCTACCGGACTACAATACACATCTGACCATAGTGATGGGGGGAGAGAGCAGAGATCCTGAGCAGAAGCACCTGGGTGGCCATGCATTCTAGAGGAGGCT
Organism: Cebus imitator; assembly: GCF_001604975.1. Classification (NCBI taxonomy): domain Eukaryota; kingdom Metazoa; phylum Chordata; class Mammalia; order Primates; family Cebidae; genus Cebus; species Cebus imitator. Next base: position 668,051 of record NW_016107762.1, read on the forward strand.
CAGGAAGACCATCAGGGAATCCTGCAGCCCACATTTCTCCCAGGAACAAGCCAGGAACCTGCCAATGAGTGGCAGGTCCACTCATTGGCTGGGAGCAGCCTTAGAGAGACATGGTACCAGTGCAAACAAAGAGATGAGTTTCAGAGGAAACGTGGGTAACTTTGGTCACTTACACTCTCTATAATTTGAGTTCTATGAGGAGCATTATTACAGCAACCACAGGTATCTTGGGATATTGATAGGTCTTCTGTCTTTAAAACTCTCAATGATTTATTAAGTAATTGGTCTACAGTGAGGTCCAAATATGTACCAATGTCAGATGCTGATGGGGCAAATTTGGATATACATTATTAGAACAGACTTGACTCTGAGGGTCTCTGCCTCATCAGCTTGCTCCAAGTTCTGATCTGAAGTTTCCAGACTGGACTTAAATCCTGAAACAACATAGCCACAAATTCAATAATCATAACAATCACCAAAAGTCAGGGTCTAAGAACAAACGTATGTCATTTAAGAGCACCATATTCTACTCCAGTTTCTCCAGTTCCTCTATTTGGTGACTAGAGCAAAGAAGCATCTGAAAACACAGACATGAAGTCCATATATTTTCACCCATAGAATTTTTGAGAAAATTAGACAAACTGAACTTGCTTGGGACATTCAACTCTCTAGGGGCATCTTCGTAATATAATAGTAGAACATTATTATTATATATAATATATACATATTAATATTACATACCCTTCTAAGCAGTTTATTTTTACTCATATAATTTTCACAATACTATGATGTATAACTATTATAATTTTCATGTATATATGTGGAAACTCAAGCACAAAGGGGTGAAGAAACTTGCCCAAGATTCCACAGGGGTAAGTGCTAGAGTCAGATTTGAACCCAGCTGCCCTGTCTTAAGAATCATGCTCTTGCCCACTCTGCTATATCTCTCCAACACTTCCTCTGGCAATGCTATTCTGTTAGTAATGTAGGATAACACGGTCTCAACGAAAACTGTGTAGATCATCAGCTCTGAGCATGTCATGGATTCCCTATCTTAGTCACAGAAAGAATAACATTAGGCTCACATTTTGTGGATTCAGCCAAGTACCATAATTTCAGCAATATGATCATGCTGGAAAACAGAGCTCTCAAACTGTGGGTTAATTCCCATGATTGGGTCATGACCAGTAATTGTGTGTGTGTGTGTGGTATGGAGTGTGTGTGTGTGTGGTATGGACTGTGTGTGTGTGTGTGTATGTGTGTGTGTGTGCTGGATTCAGAAATAATTTCTCAACTGAAGTTTACAGTTTAAAGAAAAACAAAACAAATGTTTAAAGCATTTGTTCAAGGAGCCACCAAATCCTTCCACTTTGAGGAGTTCACATGTTGGCCTATCTATGAGTCATTATGGTAACCATTGGCACTGGGCAATCAACACATTTGAAGCAGGGGAGCTGGGAGTTTCTTCTGAACCAGACAGATTACAGTCAGCCCTGAGGCTGCCATTTAGCCTGTCTAAGAGAAGGTAATGTGGTAGGATAATTAACCCTTGGGAAATCCCAAGAGGATTAACATCATTGGTTATTTAATTAGCCACCGTATTCTCCACCAAGACAACTGAAAGAGCATTCATCCTCACTAAACTACTTAACACTGGAAAAGGCAGCTGAAAGTACCAAGGTTTCAGCTAGTTCCCACTCTTTCATTTAATATTCCCTTTCTGCCTGCTTAGTGTGCTAGCCTGACATTTTTCTTTGTTCTTATGGGCATAAATCTAGCTTCCACCCACAGATCTCTTGCATGGCAAGAACGGTACAGACTCTAAACATTATTCTTCACCCACAGATGTCAAAAATGCATGAGCATGCAGTGCGTGCTGGAATGTGGGTGGTGAAGAAGGAATGAGCCAAGGCAGTCATAGAAATATCAGTTTCTTTGGTGCAATTATACATGGCCTCAATATGCCCAAGGAACCGTATCATAAGAGCTGCCTCTTAGTTCAGCCAAGCGGTCAGCTACATTTGACTCCACACCCCCTGTGGCCAGAGCTCCATGTGGGGTGGGGTGACAAGCATGACCCTCACACTCTAGGAACTTGCAATTCAGTGAAGCGACAAGGCAAACAGGCATAATTTAAATAGAGCACTTCATACTGCAAGGGAAAGAGAATGAAATTTCAAAAAATATTCTAAGTACAAATTATACTTCATCCCAAATTCACAAGAAAAAATGGTTTCAACTTATATAATACTTAATTATTTATATTCCTTTAAACTTATTGACAGCTATGGATTTTGAGTAGTCGATTTTTACATATAATTTTTGTTTCAGTCCTTCTGTTTGAAGATGGCAAATGCTAACTAAACAAACAAATAACAATAACAATAAATTTTTAATTTCTATTTGCCTTGGAAGGAAAGAACATGGACACTAGTGGAAAACCAGCCAAGCAGAAGTTACTGTAGAAAAGGCACATAATAAAACCAGCTGCTGAACTTTAGGGATGAAAATGAAGGAGTCTTCTTTGATTTTTCCTCAGTTCTTGTAGCCAAAGCCTCAACTGCAATTTTTATCTCTTCATTCACTGATAAATACTATAAAATCTGAAGTCCTATGCAGTTATGATCATTTTAACTATGTGTGATAGAAAAATGACACTATCACCCAAAGTTATAATAATAATATAAAATAATATCTGAAATTTGAAAAACGCTTTTACATAGATTCACATTCCACAAGGATCTTATACAGTAGGTTATATAGGCTGTAACCTATGCTAAAAGACTTGCTCAAGTTTTCTTGGCCAGTTCTGAAGATCTAAAACTGATAACTCAGGCTTTGTGAGTCTAAATTTAATCATCTTTCCAGGAGGAGTATATGAACTTATAGTTTATTGTTGTGATTGTATGTATCCTGTTATTCAACATTAATAGTTTTCACAGATCTCCAGAAAGGCAAACTGTTTGAATCTGCAAAAAAATCTCATATGAAGGCTTAATACCAGAGTCTGATTCTGGATTTGTAATTTTCCTGCAGGTAGCACTCTACAACCAGATGCGTCACCTTCTAAAACTGGTACATCACACTCGATGCCAGCTACAATTCCAGAAAGCACTTTACAGTCTCAAGGTATGATGTCTTTGTGCCTAGGTGGAAATCAGCTCTACTTGATCCTTTCTCACCAAGGAAACCCTACCAATCTTGACTCACAAAATAAAGCTCCTTCAAAATGAGACTGGATCTTTCGCACTTGCAGCGTCATACCTACAAATCATGGCTGCTTCCTTAAATGAGGGTGGAGGGAGGACTGCAGGGATTGGCACAAAAGTAACTGTTTTTTCTTTCTTAAAATAATAGGCACTGAGAATGGAAAAAATTCAAGTGCTTCAGCAGCCAGCCCGTCTTATTCCAGTGAGTAACAGCAATATCTTCATTCATGGCAGTAGATAGGCAGAATGTTTTAATGTGACTGGTAAAGGGAAGGAATTAGATTATGGGAAGCCTTTACTCAACTTTACTGAGCCTGCAATCCCACTGCAATCCTATCTAACTGCTGCCTGCTCTGAAAATTTCCCAGAAATGAGTCTGGTCTTAATGACCAAACAACAACACAAAAAAGATGGGTGGGGCGAAGCACACTTTGGCAAATTTTTTCTTAGCTTAGTATTTAGCAATTACCATCAAGGGCCAAGGATGATTTGATGGGACTATTACAGATAAGTCAAAGTGCATAGGTAGAGGTCCCCATAAAAGTGAATTATTCCCAAGTTATAAGGCTGTATACCTTGAATATATTTCATTTTTGTCAAGTAAATAATTAAAATTATAAAGTAAATTATACCAAAAAGTGAATTGTTTGCTTTCATAGAACTTTATCTTAACATTTAAAATAGCCTGTAGGAAATGTTCCATTTTAACTAAAACATATATAGGTCATATAACATTTATGTGTGTGCTAAGACTGAATACAGAATGTTAAATAATTTCCTTAGTAATTAAGAATAAAAAGAATAGATTCAAAACTATTAGTATAAAAGGCTCTCTTAAGTTTGGGTAAACCCATTCCATTAAATAAGTCATCATAGAAATTACTGACCTGCTGATTCACGGCATCTTCATTTTGGAAGGCAATATGATTTCACTTAAGAGCTATTAGGAAATTAGCAGAACTTACTTAAAACAAATATTTGTCTTTGTTTTGTAAATAGAAGTGTAAACCATCCTACAGATGAATTTAGAGAATAATTCTTACCCCTGATAAATATATAAGGAGTATGTATGCAAGCAAATATGTTAAACTAATATCATCTTAATGTCCTTTAGTTGTATGTCTACGACAGCTGTCTGGATTTTATCACTGTACTTTTAACCTTGGAAATGACCATCAGAAAAGAAGGAAAGAAGGAAGGAGGGAGGGAGAGAGGAAGGAAGGAAAGAGAGAGGGAGGGAGGAAGGGAGGAGGGAGGTAGGGGGGAAGGAAGGGAAGGAGGGAGGGAGAGAAGGAGAAAAGGAAGGAAGGAAGGAAGAAAGGAAGGAAGGAAGGAAGGGAGGGAGGGAGGGAGGGAGGAAGGAAATACTCTTCCTCTTAATACAAGCATAAAAAACTCACCCTAAGTTACTGCAGCAGCATCACTCCCCCAAACAGACACACATACACATATCTCTCTTGAATCATGTTTATTTTTAAGAATCATCTTCACTGTGATATCTACTTATTTTATGCCTTTTCTAGTTTTAAGATACTATTATAGAAAGAAATTTGTGTTTTAGAAAGCCAGCATTAGGACTAGAGCAATCCCAATTGGGTTATATATATTTTCCCAGTAACTTCATTATAAAGTACTAAAAAATGTAATGAGTGAATGTGGTTTTAATTATAATCTAGAGTACATCTTCTGCTTCTCCAGTCTTTCATCTCCCCACTTCTTCAGTCTCCAGGAAGATGGGGGCACTCTCTCTTAAGGTTGGAATTTTGTTTCAGAAGGGTAACAAGACTGACATCAAGTGGTTACGTCAAAAATGACAACTAGAGCAAAACCCTGAATCAGATAAATCTTTGCCTAAAATATAGTGTTTTTAATAGAATGATGTTTAAAGAAGAAAGGAAGCACTCATGCTTTTGCTCACTTACTGAACTATCTCTGTGAAATGCAGTAGCCACTCTAATTGACAATGTCTCCAATTCTTTTTAGGTATTATTTTGCCAGTGGTTATTGCTTTGATTGTAATAACACTTTCAGTATTTGTTTTGGTGGGTTTGTACCGAGTGTGCTGGAAGTCAGACCCAGGTAGGTAACAGTGTTTTGTTTTGTTTTCCTGAAAGAAGAAAGAATATATGCTTAGCTTAAACTTGATTTTAAATTCTTAAAGGGAGAGAAGAGTTATAGAGAGGAATGAAATGTCATTATTTCCTGATCACAGAAATGAAGGACGAAGAACACAGACACCCACTCAATGCTAGTGAATTGCAGAGTGGGGATTAACTACTATTCGTAGATATTATCAAATGTGGGCAAATTATTTTTAATAAAATAGCCCAAATTTTGTGGGTGGTCAGGGGAATATAGAGTAAAGAGGGCATAAAAATGACATACTTTGTCTATGGTAAAGATCAACTCCATTTCTATGTAACAGAGAATAAAGAGAGGGATTGCTAAGAATTCAGGACAGGGATCTATAATCTTAAAAGTTCTATGACTAATTTTCCTTCTTGGAGACACACCCAATGAAAAGTATCTTCCATGACTGTGTTATATTTTTTATTCTTTTTAAAAATATACTTTCTATTTTAGAATAGATTTAAAGTTACAGGAAAGTTCCAAAGACAGTACAGGCAGTCACCATGCCTAGTTTCCCTTATTCCTTTATTAGGATCTGATGCTATGTTTGTCACAATTAATGAACTAATACTGATAAATTATTGTTAGCTAAATTCTGATTTCTTTTAGTCTTTATTCAGACATTTTTCTGTTCCAGGAAGTTTGGCTTTTCTGTAGTCAACCTTCACCTAAATACCCCTTCAACTCCCATGGCTCAGCTGTCACATTACCTTAATTGCAAACTGTCTTTCTATTTCACAACCCTGCCCTGGTTCTATAATGTAATATCATTATCCATGCCCTCAACCATACTATTCCTTCTGAAATATCCAACATGCCTCTTACCTTTCATAACACACCTAATCTCCAACTTACCCATTAGGACTCAACTCAAACACAAATTTACTGTGTTTTATAACACGCCACTTCTTCAAGCAAAATGAATTGTCCCTTTAATTGTAATACTACAGATTTGGATTATGTTATTTATCATACCATAGTATAGTTACTTACTTCTCCATGTGCCTACCCTCCACTGAAAGTCAGGCCACCTCTCCAAGTCAAAGTCACACATTGTTTATGTTGCAGACCCTTACTATATGCATATTGAGTCACATTTTTAAATGTACAGTAAATAGAATTATCTTTTGTCACTTTAATTTTAAATATGTTCACTAAAAAAATCTCTACCTAAGTCTCGTAAACTGTTAAAAGGTAAAAAGCAATTATTTTTATATGTTGTATAGGCTGTATTATTCTTTGTTTACCTCATGGACAATGTGCTCCCAGGACACTAATGAATGCTATCCGTAAAGTCACCTACTGACCACACATTGCAGGGACAGTTGTAATATGATCGTGACAGTACTAGGAGAAGCTAGGAGACCAAAGCAGCAGAGCTCATTTTAGATCTTGATGAAAAGTAAAAACAAATCGATGCCTTTTCCTTTGGGAATCAGTGAATAAACTTCTTACTGTCTGAAATATGCCTCCTTGTTCAGTTTTCAGAAGGGAAACAGCATTTTTATAAATCAGTTTAATTTCTGTAAGTTTCTGAGCTTCCAATCCTGTCTTTTATGGAAATCAGCTAATCCAAATTGAAGCCTGTGGTGTTGCATGTATAGAATAGGTAAAAAAATTAATGTGCTAAATTTATTTGTAAAAATATGCTATACTAAAAATTTACTTTGTATAGGAAGATTTAAGAATACGTTATTTGAAAAGTTGACATTTTCTATTTAAGAGGCCTCTATGGATGTGTAAAATTCCTACCACTGTGGATAGTTATTCTGAAGACATGAGTATTTTAAAGTCAAGTTTGGCAATTGTACAATTAGTCAAATCTTTTTGGTGATTGTCAACTATGTTTCTCAGACAGAATTTATAGCACTGTTATCATTAAATTAGGACCATTAAATACCTGCAGTTAATCACTCTTCAAGCATGTGAGTGAGACTATCTAGCTCAGGAAATTAGTAAACCCATTCTGCTCTTTGGAAGACAACATGAATCAGAGATTTCAGTATGAAATTAAGCTTATTTGCACAAGATTGGCAGTGGAATGAGCTATAACCAAATAAGAATGGCCTATATGCAGAAAGTAGTCTGTTGGCTTGCATCTATCTGCTAATGAGACTATTGCTATGGTTTCTTAGGGAAAAAAGTATTAAAACAGCATATAAAAATGTGAATACATTTTGCTGGAGAGGATGTGAAGAAAAGGGAAATCTTGTACATAGTGGGTGGAAATGTAAATTAATACAACCACTATTGAGAGCAGCCTGGAGGTTCCCCAAAAAACTGAAAATAAAGCTACTATACGATCCAGCAATCCCACTGCTAGGTATACACGCCTAACAAAGGAAATCACTATATAGAAGAAATACCTGCATCCCAATGTTTGTTGCAGCACTGTTCACAATAGCCAAGATTTGAAAGCAACCTAAGTGTCCATCAACAGATTAATAGATAAAGAAAATGTGGTACTTACACACAGTGATGTACCATTCAACCATGAAAAATAATGAGATCCTGTCATTTGCAGCAACGTGGATGAAACTGGATGTCATTATGTTAAGTGAAATAAGTCAGGCAAAGAAAGTCAAACTCTGCATGTTCTTATTGCTGGAAGCTAAAAAATCAAAACAAGTGAATCCATAGAGCTAGAGTTAGACAGTAAGAGGATGACTACTGGAAGTTGGGAAGGGTAATGGAGGGGAAGTGGAGATGGTTAATGGGTACAAAAATATATAAAGTATGGATAAAACCTAGTATTTGATAGCACAACAGGGTGACTATAGTCGCTAATAAACTTATTGGTACATTTTGAAACAATGAATATAACTGGACTGTTTGTAACACAAAGGATGCTTCAGGGGACGGATACACCATTTCCATGATGTGATTATTACGTATTGCATGCCTGTATCAAAATCTCTCTTAAACCCCATAAATATCTACACCTACTATATAACCACAAAAATTATAATTTTTTAAAAAATCAACTCATTTTAAAACAGGGCTATTAGCATCACAGGTGATGTTGTATATGACACATAACAATCAAAAAATGCTATGATGGAGCAAAGATGAGGTTAGGTCTAATTGATGAGCAGCATATGGTGCCATGGGTTCAATCCTAGGGATCAAAGTTATGATGGGATATCTTAGCCAAGATGACAGAAATAGAAGCAGCCAAAATATTAGTGGAGGTTAAGGTCTTTATAAAACAAGGATAGCCAAAGCCAGGAGAATTATATTCAAAGGGTATATTCAATGACAAGATTTAGATTAGATATGAGAGGAAATCTAAGAAACAGAAGCTGAGTAGCAATGGAATAAAACCAGAGCAAAGGAGCACAGCAAAGGGGACCTTATGCAATCACATCAGACAGCTGGCCTGATTGGCCATAGATTAATGCAAGATTTGATCACCAACATCCACTCTAGAGAGGCCATGCCTTGTGCAGAATGAATCATACTGAGTTCCCTCTCTAAACCCCAGGTGTTTTCTATCAGACAGTTGTGAAACAGCCTGGCAAAGAGTAGAAAACATAAGTTGCAGTTAGTAGCCTCTGTGACATTTTGCAGGGCTCTTTTGAGAGGCTGAATCATTAGGTTTAAGATGCAATTAGAAATAGTATCGACATTGTAGCTCACCACGAACACAGTGATTTGTGTCCCCGGAAAGAACAATGTATAAAGGAAAGTCAAAAAATTCAATTCTCTGGTATAAAAACTTCAATACTTTTAATAGAATTGTTTCAGAGATACTGAAATAAACAGACATTTTCTGTTGTCCATGAGATTGTGCAATAATGAACAACAATTCCACATAGGGATATGAAACTACAAAATCAAGATTAGTCCAGAACTAAGTTTAGTGGAGTTGATCTAATTAGGATTATCCCATGAATGCCAGGATAAATGTTAACAATACCAGAGGAAATGGCTTGCCAGGGGGGAAATTTAAAGATTTTTAAATGGCTTAAAAACATCTCTGCATAGAAAAGAATGGGCAGCAGGTGAGGGAGTTGGGGGGCTCAGATTTTTGGTAGCCAACTTCTTTGCAACTCTAATACCAACTCCCTTTTCTCCTAGGCACAGCAGAAAATGGAAATGATCAGTAAGTAAGCCCATAGCGTCTTTTTCCCAGACCCTACCATTTACATAGTGAAAATTATTGTTACTCTACTCATACTTTTTTGGATTATTTTCTAAAGTCTAGAAGCACTACATATTGGCTTTGGCTATTTGTCAGAGCTGTCTACATTTAACAGAGAAATTCCAAATGTATGATCATGCTTAATCTTAATGTGGTAAATTGGGAGATAAAAATATGAAATGGAAAAGTAGAAGATGAATATAATTATGAGGGCAAATAGCATAGAAAAAATACCTAGAATTTTGAAATAGTTTTCTCAGTGAAATTTTTAATATGTTTATCACAGGGAAAATTGTGCCTCTGCCTTGAGCCGGTTCTCAGTGCCTTTAAAGTAGATGGTGATTCTACTTTGACTTAATTAATGAACAAAGCAGATTTTAGCAATCCAGGCAACTCTAACAACCAAGGTGCTGCAAAGAGTCATGATGAATTGTTTTTCATCTCAAAACAAATTCTGTTTTCCTTGTTGACGTGAATTTGTGGTCTACTTTTATATACGCATTTTTATGTTTCACAAGGTTGTAAACTTTAGAAATAATAATGCTATATTAAAACTTATATGACTTAATGTAGAGACTCCTAAGATATCCAAAGGAAGGAATTAGGGTTTGAAACTCTTTTGGGTAGGTGAGAACTCTTGATTAAAATAGGCAGTTCAGATACTGTACTACAGTATCTTAGGACTTCATGAAAAGAAATACCTCCAGATTTCAGTATAAGCCCAAAAGGTTTGGAAACATTTCTATGTCTTTCTCTCTATAATTCAGAATTGGAGACATGTCCAATATGGACCTTGTGACAAGTGTTTCACACAACTCATACTAATTTTTAATTTATCTGACAATCACCACTATAACAGAGTGGCAGGGATTTATTGGATTGATTCCAGAAAAAGTAAAAATTGCTAAAAAGTATATGTGTATTTGCATATAAAAACAAAGTTTTTCCATGGAAATATATATATATATGTGTGTTCATGTATATCTTCATCATTCTGTTTGTGTCACAGTACTTTCAATGTGTCACAATGTGTCACAGTACTTTCATTGTGTCACAGTACTTTCAAACATATAATGCTGATTACTGTGGTGCTAATTTAACATTTTCTGTTTCAAATAGACCTCAGTCCGATAAAGAGAGTGTGAAGCTTCTCACTGTTAAGACTATTTCTCATGAATCTGGTAAGTTTCCAGGCAGTTGATTATATGAAAATTTGTTATTTTAGAATCTAACTATAACCTTGGATTTTGTTCATGTGAAACATAACCAAAAAGCCTAACTTCTTTAGAAATAGTCAATTACTGTCAATAAATGTAAAATTCTCCTATGAAGGAAAGAAAAGTCTTACCATTTTGATAAGATTATTGGACTATGTGGCCTTTAGAGGTTGCTTTCCACAGATGTGTGGATGTATAGAGGGCTAGAGGCATTTCCTATTCTGCAGGAGTGGCAGAAAGAACACAAAATTTGTTTAAAAGCTTTTAAGTTACTGCTGTTGTTTTGTTTCTTTTTTGGTAATGGCTATGTAGTCACATATGGTCAAAAGGGCAAAAAATTTGGTCATCAGTTAAAATGTAAATCATGTTTTATATCATTTATATAAATATAATTGAGCTTCTCCATAAAGGTAAAATATAATATTCTATTGATATAATGTGATTTTTCCCCAGTTTCTTAGGTATATTCATTTGATTGGAATTATAAAAGTCTCTCAAAATATAGATAGGATTTGTGTCAAGAACAATGAAAAATGTGATGCCAGATAGCTTTCCAAAATTAAAAGGCACAGATTTTTCTTTGTTTTGAGTAGATTAGACAAACCATTTATATCAAAAAGCAAATCAATTAAAAGCAATTATTAATTTTATAAAATAATCTGGCTGGGCACAGTGATTCACACCTATAATCCCAGCACTTAGGGAGGCCAAGGCAGGCAATTGCCTGTGGTCAGGAGTTTGAGACCAGCCTGGCCAACATGTTGAAACCCTGTCTCTACTTAAAAATACAAAAAATTACCTAGGCATGGTGGCACATGCCTGTAACCTCAGCTGCACAGGAGGCTGAGGCTGGAGAAACCCTGGAACCTGGGAGGCGGAGGCTGCAGTGAGCTGAGATCATTCCACTGCACTCCAGCCTGGGTGACAGAGCAAGACTCAACCAAAAAAAAAATCTATGTGGCTCTAATTTAAATATCATGTTAGATTAATACATTTACAATATCCAAGTCCTCAATTGAATATTAGGGATAAGCTATATTATAAAATTTCTGGTGGCTAAAAATAATTTTATAAATCAGAAAGCTATAAATATTGTCTCAAATCAAGAGCCCGCTATCACAAGCTAAATGTGGTCTCAATTTCATGTAGAAATTTAAACTAGAACAAATTACAACAGGCTGACAGAAGAGTTGAAGAGCAAGAACATCTGAAGCCTGCATAAGAATGCTGAAACCCCTCACATGAGCTGTCTTCTTTTAGGAGAGATCTCCTTTGCTCTTGTATCTCTTCCACTCTTTAATATAAACCTTTCCTTTATTTCCATACTATCCTTTCTCTCAGGAGGAACTATCTGAAATGAGCAAAGGAGTAAAATTTACCCATAGAGTAGTTAGAAGATACACACAACTTTCTCCTATAAGAAACCAGTCTTAAACAATAGCCAGGCCTATTCTACCAGGTCAGGGAAAAGGGCAAAAACATTGGTCAAGCAGGCTAAATGTGAACCAGTCCTGAGTAAGCACATGAGAGACCCTAAGCATGACTACACCATTTATTAAGAAAAATCCTCAGAACCTGCCTATGGCTTGCAAAGCAGGCATCACACACACTCCAAACACTCTGCAGTCTCCTTGGCTCTCCAATTGGTGAGTTAGGGTGCTAAACACATCTGGAAGTGCTCTGTGTAGAAGCTCCTGGTTCTCCTTATGAGGTGGGCACTGGGATCAGAACCACCTGTAGTTTTCTACCACCCATTTCTGCCACAGAAACGGGAAAACTGACCCTAGAATCAAGACTTCCAGCAGGGGTAAAACCCCAGAGAACCTTGTGTTTCTTGGTTGCAAATTTAATAGCAACTCTTCTTTAGAGACTAGGGAAAAATTCCTTGTAGGCTGTCTCCCACTGTCATAGTGACCATAGCAGTAAGTGCAATAGACCATAGCAGGCTTGTTAAATAGACCCTTAGCCAATCTGGCTTCCTTTTCTTCAAAAATAACTTGTCAGGCCACAGGTCTAAGGGGGAGATATTATCATGAAAATAATAAGATATAATCTCGGGTACTTTTATTTCTGCTAACTTCGATTTAGAAATTATATTACTTTTAGCAAAATAACCTCTCAATGGTCAACCCAGATGATTACCATGAAAAATATTTGGTGATATGGAAACATTGAAATTGACGATTCAGAGTAGACTTCAGTAGTCCAGAAGTTATCACCTAAAATACAATGTCATCCAAATGCTCCTTGTACTACCACAGTTTTTATTAAAGTCTATCATTAACAGAACTTGGTGGCTTCCCAAACATTACCAAACAAATCTCTTCCCACTGCCTTTCAAGATTTATTCAGATATCTGTTTTTGTAATAACATGCCCATTATACTCAAGAGAAGTTACGTTGCTAACATTTATTTTTATGTAACTTCTCTTGCCAAATACTGACATGTTTCCTAAAGAAATAAGTAGAAATAAAAACTTAAATGATTAGATTTGATAGAAGTTCACAAGCTTAGCTCAATTTTTCTACTGTTGCCAATATAATAATTTTTAGAAATTTTAAAATACAAAAGATATCGATAGAACAAGTATCTGACCACTGACTACTCAGAATTGATGACTGTTACAATTTATTTGTTTCAAGACCTAAGAAATACAGTGTTCATTATGAACATAGATGGGTAACACAATGAAATTTGAGCTTCAGTGGTCACAAAAAAAATCTTTGAATCTGTCATTACTTCAGTGTAGAACCCCTGGATGTTTTACCATGGTAGAGACCAATAAACAGTGTTTCCTAGGAAACAGCCCTCTGCAGCATCCCACCTTCAGGGAAAATTCCGGTGGATGCTAAATCATCTGGTTTTCTAGAAGCCTCAATGAGCCACAGTTAAAATTCTGGTCATTTTCTCCTGGGAAGAGAGTTCTTTGACCCCAAATCCCTCTTTTCCAATTAGGTCATGGAATACATAGTGCAGTTGATGTTCATCCATCCACATTCCCTGCTTCCTTTAAATATGTGCTTTGTTGAACAAGGTCTTCTGTTGAAATTGTAACTCATACATGTTTAAATTTGGAACTCTCTTAAATGTAAAAGAGAAAGCTCACTAGGGTATTACAAGAAGATGCTTTCAGGAAAAAAAACGAGCATCAAATGTGGCAGATCAAGGAGTCCTTTATAAGAATATACAAGCTCCTCCTAGGCTTTAGTAAGTGATCTTGTCAGGCTAAACTTCAACATGATTGACTAAAAAAATGTATGTGTGGTATGCATTTTAAACGTGATTCTTATTTATATCATCTCAGAAAGTTAATATATATCATTTCACTTTTAATATGTCAGGTTATATAAATTTTGAAATTAGAAATATATTACTCCATGGAGGAAGAAAAAAACTGAATCACTAAAAGCTTCAAAGCATCAGTTGATTTTGAGTCATTTAGAGTAGGAAAAATCAGATCTGAATTCATTAGAATATTCCTCTGCTTAGAAGATGCTGATAAGTAATAACCTAAGATTAAGTTCAAACACCTTAGCATGTCTGCAACACCTACCATGATGTGCTAGCTTTCTCTAGCTCAGTTTTGAAAGCACTTGATATGCAGTAATAATGCATATTTCCCAGACTTCATTCATTCCCTTCCCTGTCTCCTGTCGCTCTCCCTGAACCCAGCATTCTCAAAGGAAGACACAGTCTTTTGCTCTACTTTGTCAAGTATAGTTCCCATTCTTATGATAATTACATATCAATATGTCATTAGCACACTAACTAATTAGTATGCTAATGTCAATTACTCATTAAGTGCATAGTCATCAATTTTGCTTATTTTTACAAATAAAAGTTCATTAACAACAAAAAACAACCAAAGTGTAAAAATGAACAAAACATTCACAGATTTATAAAGCCATATGTAGAGTCATCTTCTGTCCTCAGCCCTTCAATATTTGTCTCTTTCTCTGCATTTCCACCAAAGTTTCCTTGACTGTTTCAACTGTAAGTGGTCTTTCCCTCAGCTTAACATGTTGATAATTTGACAAATTAACAGATATTACTGCCTTTAATATTCTTCATGGCTGAAACTACCATTTTAATATTTGACCACATTATGCATAATAAAAAATAGAAAAAAAAAAGATAATAAAAAAGAATTTAAAACTACCCATGAAACAACCTTCATACAACCACTATTGGCATTTGATATATATTCTGGATTTTTTTTCCACTGGATATGTGTGTGTTTTGTTTGCCTTTACTCTAAATATCATTATTCTTGTTACTGATATCATTTCGTTATTAAATCTTTCTGAAAATTTCTAGTCTGTCAATTAGACAGACCTTGAGGAGGAATGGTAGGAATTATAAAGATTTTCAATGACTTGTTTTACATGACTTCTGGCAGATTCTAGGGGGAGAATCAATATTTATTTTATTTAATTCTCATTCTGATACTTCATAGCCATGAGTTCTAAGTAGGTGCTGTGTCTTCTGCAAAATGAACAATAGTTAGCAAAAGATTATCTTGGAACAGGGGCTGAGAGGACTGCAGCACTACACCCGACATTTCTCAGAGCGAACCGAAGGAGCTCTTGAAGAGTCCTGAATTGGTTCTTCTCAGGGGTCTGTGGCACTATTTATTACTGCCATGATGGTACCAGTAACAGGTGACATCCTCAGAGTCCCCAGAGGACAGATTTCATAACAACTGGCAGATAAAAGCTGGAGCAAAATGATGATTTATTCTAAAAGCTGGAGATTTTAATTTATATTTCTTTTATATTGTGAGACTGATGTTGATACTCGATTCTACCTGAAGGACACAAAGAATGCAAAATACATTGGCCACGAATCCAGTGGCAGGTAAAAAAATACTTGGGGGCCTCTCAGCTTGCCATCTTTTTAGATTAATATTTCTCTGTATATTGGATGGTAGAATAGCACTTGGATTTTGAGTAATGGCACCCATGCTGCTCTGTACCTCACCCAAGTGTTCATATTGGCCTATAAATTCATTTTCACAAAACCCTCACTGAATTATTTAAACAGAAGGATGCTAGAATGTCTTCCTGATAAAATGGCACTTTAAAAATATGATATGGACTTGCTTAGGCAGAGCCAGCTCATGTAACAAGCAAAAATCAATACTTATTCCCCAGGGTTTCTCTGATGGTATCATCTCCCAGCTTACATCTCTGGCCCCCCCTCTCCTCTGACCTGCCCCACCCAGGACTTCATATTGCTACTTTGGAGTGAAAACAGACGATGGCTAGAAAGATCTCTTATATTTTGGTGACTGATTTCCAGACAATACCAAGAGGCAAACTGTGGCTCTAATGATATTCTTGCAGGAGAATAAAACTTTCCTTGAAAAACGGAAAACAAGCTAGGAAACTTTATTTCCATCCTTACTCTGAGCTTATAGATCAAAACATATCTCCTGTTCTCAGGTGAGCACTCTGCACAAGGAAAAACCAAGAACTGACAGCTTGAGGAAACCTCCCCACACCTAGGCAATAATTACGTAAGTTTCCCAGTTTCATTTACAGAGACATTCATTAATATCTGTTTTATTACCCTGCTACAGCTTAGATTATTTTTAAAGAATTTCAAAAGCTAAAAAGTTAATGGTTTGTGTCAGTGCAACCATCATTGTCTATTTGTCTAAAAACAAACTCTATAAAAAAGATTGCCAAAAAATGAATGACTTGGTAGTTGTAGCCAGTTTGTCCAATTGTCTTGCCTGTTGAAGGAATGATAGATACACTTTGCTCTGCCTGCTGATAATGTTTCCTTATAAACTCAGTCAGCCTACCTAGGTCAATAAGCACACACTAACTGTGGAAATCAGACAGGCTTTTGTTGCTAACAAAGACTCACAGGTTCTAAGTGACAATGCTTGCAAATTTGCAGTTTATTGCAGGAAAATGATAAAATCTAGAAACTTCATTAAAGATGTGTATCACCACCATAGGCTGGCTCAGGGAAATGGGTTCAGAGTTGCTAGGTGAAGGGTCTAATTACCCTCTCTCTATAAGGACCTTACCAGGATTCATTTTCTCTCTGTGTCCAGAAACCATGGATGTGTGGAAAAAACACCTCCAACAAGATGACCTAGAATTCAGTCTCAGCCAGGTTACCTTTAACTCAGCTGGTGATGTAGACATATTCCTGCTATGTAACCAGCCAAGCGACAGAGCCTTCCAGATATCTTGACAAAATGATTAATACAAATGATTAATCTTACTACAATAATTGTGAATCAATAAAAATGGAAATTTCTCAAAAGTATATTCCATGTCATGACCAAGAGTCAGCTCAAGGCAGGTACATTTCTTATTTTAGTAAAACAGCTCAGGCCAATGTTAAACCTGCTTTGGAATTAACTGTCCCAGTTGGTATGGAATTGCCTTTTACTTTCCTAGAAGTGGGTAAGGAAATGTTCCTCTGACTTTCATTCAATTGTTACAAGAAGTATAGGTTAAGTGTTTCCACAATTAGTTTTTGATGTTTTATAGAACATGCAGAAGAATCTACCCTTTGGTAGGTAACAATAAAAAATAAAATAAAATAAATAAATACATGCGCAGAATTGGCCGGCCCACAATGGTAGTCATTCTAGGTAAAGTGTCTATCGTGAGAAATCTTGTATTCACGGCCTGTGCCTACTGTCTAACTACTAACATTGTGCTGTTACAGACGCTTAGCAATTTCTTGCTGAATAAATGGTACCTGCTGTGCTTGTCTGGCCAATAGCAGAAGACAGAGACAGAGGAGTGCCATTCAAACATGAGTCAGTATCAGAATTTTATCCCTCTCTAGCCAGCAATTAGGGATGGATTAGGAATCCTGGAGTTTGTGCACCTCCAGCATGCTGCAGTGCCCTATGGAAAAGAGGCAAGACTGCCTTCCCCTGTCAACAGAGTAAACAGATGACTTACAGAATTGGAGAAAATATTCACAAACTATGCATCTGACAAAGGTATAATACCCAGAATCTACAAGGAACTTAAACAAATCATTGAGCAAAAACCAAACAATCCCATTAAAAAATGGACAAAGGACATGAACACACACTTCTCAAAAGAAAACATACACAGGGCCAACAAGCATATGCAAAAATGTCCAATATCACTAATCATTTGGGAAATGCAAATCAAAACCACAGTGAGATGCCATATCATATCAGTCAGAATTCAATCAGTAAAGTGTCAAGAAGTCACAGATGCTGGCCAGGTTATAGAGAAAAGGGAATGCTCATACACTGCCGGTGGGAATGTAAATTAGTTCAATCACTATGGAAGCAGCCTGGAGATTTCTCAAAGAACTTAAAATAGAACTACCATTCAACCCAGCAGTCACATTACTAGATATAGGCCAAAGGAATACAAATTGTTATACTATAAAATCACATGCACATGTATGTTCATCACAGCACTATTCACAATAAGAAAGATGTGGAATGAACCTAGATGCCCAACAACCATGGACTAGATAAAGAAACTGTGATACACATACACCATGGAATACTATGCAGCCATATAAAAGAGCCAGATTATTTCCTTTGCAACAATATGGATGAACCTGGAGTCCATTATTCTAAGTGAAGTAACTGAAGAACAGAAAACCAAATACTGCATGTTCTCATTTATAAGTGAGTGTCAAGCACTGAATGCACACAGGCACAAAGAAGGGAACAGTAGACACCAGGGCCTACTTGAAGGGGGAGGGTGGGATGGGAGTGGGTATTGAAAAACTACCAATTTGGTGTTATTCTAATTACTTGGGCGACAGAATTGTCTGTACATCAAACCACTATGACATGTAATTACCCATGTAACCAATCTGCAGATGTACCCCTTCTAAAAAGGTTGAAAGAAAAAAAATGGAACCTGGAAGTTTGCAGATTCTATGCAATGGACACTTTCAGGTGCAAAGTTTGGGAAGCTGAGGGTGAGATACATTGTCCAGCCCTAGCTCATACATGAAAAGCTTCCTTCCATATCTGCTATAGTTGCTTTGCAACCCAGTGGCTAGTAAAGGGTTGTTTTCTAAATGACCAAAATGCTCAAATATTAGTAACTAATTGCCCAACTTGGAGAAAGCAAGTCTGCAGTTGGAAAAAAAAGAAAGAAAGAAAAGGTGCATAGAAGGCAAGAAACAGTGTCGACCTTCAAACCACTTAATAAAAGTAATTTTTGTTCAACTCCCATTCCTTTCCATTTTTGTACTTTAAAAAATATTCCTAGCCTCAGATTTCAAGGCTTTTGATTTGAAGAGCTAAATAAATTTTGTTGCTCCTCTTTGTAATTTTGGAATTATATAACAATGTTCTAAAGAGTAAAGATCAGAAAGTAATGGGAAGAAACAAGCTTGACATCTGTCAATTCTATTGTCTGTCTCACTTTTTTCTTTAACATATTTCTATCACTGTACTTTGAATTTAATAACCAATGAGTAACTACTGTCTAGGTTGTCAACTGGAAATTAGATATCAACTTGGGGATTCAGAATAAATAGAAATGAATTCATCAAACCTAGAAGATTTAGGGAAAGAAGTTAAAAAGTCTTGAACCCTGATGCAATAGCAAACAGTAATACAGAAATAATCACTTATGTTAAAAATTTCCATCTCAAAACAAGATTCTAGATATATGTAATGCTTATTGCTTCATGCATTGATCATCAATTTCCTCCACAGCATTATGTTTAATGTGATTCTGCAGGGTGGACAGGAATTGTGAAACATTTATGAGCTATGAACCTTGCCTTCTGCAAAGCTTTACCTCATGGGAGCATGAAATCATATATAAGAGTGGCAGCAAACACGTAGAAACAGCTTAAATGTTTAATGATATGGAAATTATAAAATAAATTATAGTCTGCCCAATGACATTATACGATGAGTACAAATAATTCTCCAAATAATTTTTAATAACATGAAAACATGTCTAAAATGTAATATTAAATGGGAAAATAAGAATTTTAGAATTTAACAGATAGCCATTTAACTGTTCTGTGACCAGCTCTGTGCCGTTGTCAAAGAGGAATCTGCTGCTACCTGCTTGCTCCCTCACCAGTAAGTCTCATCTTCTTTCTGTTCCAAAACACCTTGGAAGGCTGCAGAGTGGAGGGAGTTTCAGACAAGTGAAGAACTGTAGTGTTAGAAAGTCCTGTAGCTTTTATGACAATTTGTTCCCACAGAACCTCAGCAATGGTAATTGTTAGCCATTTCTGTTTTTCTCCAAGGTACAATTCCCTGATATTTCTGTAACTTTCTAAATGTACCCTGATAATCTAAGAGTATCTTTGTGAACTTCCAGAAGAGCTTAACATGTTTACCGGTTATTTTTCTTTCATTTTAAGAAATAGCACAAGCTAAAAGGAAAACATCATTAAAAAAGAGATTTACAGTTGTCTCTCTGTATCCATGGAGGAGGAAGATTGATTTAAAAGCCCTGGAGATACCAAAATCTATGGTTGCTCAAGTCCCTGATATAAATAAAGTTGTGCAGTATTTGCATATAACCTGCACAAATTCTCTCATGTAGTACTTTAAATAATCTCTAGATTACCTTTAATACCTAATACAATGTAAACGCTATATAACTAGTTGTTATACTATGTGTTTATTTGTATTTTAAAAAATGTATTGTTAATTTTTACTGGTTTTGAATATTTTTAATTCACAGTTGGTTGAATTAATTTGTGGACATAGAACCCACAGGTACAGAAGGCCAACTGTATATTATGATTGTACTCTGTAACGCTGAATGAATTTCTTAATAATGCTCTGCACGGGGTTCCACATCTATAAAATCAAGACAAAATGATCTTTTCTCTTAACGGCTATTCTGATTCTATGTTTACAAATTGTTGTCAGTAGTGTTGAAGAAACCTATTATGAACTTATGAACTATTACTATAAAATAGTCATTTATTCATTATAAAAATCAAAAATATATTACATTTTAGGTTGTGAGAGATTCAGTGACTGTTCAGTCCTTTATCATTATTATTGAAGCCAACACACTAATTTTAGAAGGATTATAATGCGGAAAAAAAGCAAAGACTGATACTGGAATAGATGTACAGAAATCACTAATGAAGTAAGGTTTATTTGTTGAGAAAGATAGTCAACATGAAGTGCAAGATTTATTTGTTGAGAAAGATAGTCAACATGAAGTGGATGCTGATGAAATTACAGTTTGTTATTTAGGTTGCTGATCTTTGAGAAAATAATCAAAACAATATCAATCATGAGCATTATCCTATCAGCACAAATTCCAATGTTTACCAGTGGAACTATGCTACAAACTCTCGACTTCACTTGAAACTCATCTATGGAGGAGTATGACTCAGTTGAACAAAAAGTGATTGAGACCTTAGTCCTCATCAAGTATTAGTTCAGGTATAAAGAGAGCTTGTCATAGTTGCAGTTCTCAAGGAGCTTATAGAAGTGGAAAGAAAAACACATAAGAAAAATAATTTTAGTATAAGATGATAAACAACATAGTGGTATGTAAAGACAAACATAATACCGTGAAGTTTAGTGACAAATTTCTTAGACATGGTATTTGAGCTGAGACTTACAGAATGAAAAAAAAAAAAAAAAAAAAGGTGGCCTAGGTGAAGAGAGGAAAGATTTTCCAGGCACAGGGAATAGCATGTACAAAGAAGAAAAGAATTGTGACAGTGCATAGTATATGAAAGAAATGATAAAGCTTTAAAAATTGTTACAGTAATCTGATACTGCTGCAACATTCAATCTATATTATAGTATTTTTAAATGTCTGTTTATTGCTGATTAAATGTTGTTAGAAACCAACATTGTCCTTCACTATAGATAGTTTGAGAAGCGCTGGCCTAGAGAATCTAATTCAATAGCAGCCTGGCCGGGAAACAAGGCTCAAGTAGCAGAGAGTACTAGATCATAAGGAAGCCTTGTTTCCCAAGGGAAACCATGAAGGACTTCACGAGGCTGGAATGAAGCACTAACTTTCTTCATTCACTAATGACATCAAAAAGTCCTTTATCCACAAAGAAGGGAACAACAGACACTGGGGCCTTCTTGAGGTTAGAGGATGGGAGGAGGGCGAGGATCAAAAAACTAACTCTCAGGTACTACGCTTATTACATGGGTAACAAATAATCTGTACAACAAATCCCGTGACATGCAGTTTGCCTGTCTAACAAACCTATGCATATACCCCTGAACCTAAAATAAAAGTTAAGAAAGAAGAAAAAAAAATTTTTAAAGAAGTCATTCGTCACTTGAGAACTCCTCGCTTGGCCTTGGATATAAAATATGCCTAGAAAACGAGTTCAATAATTGAGGGAGATGCCTTGTCTGCAATCATCCTTCTAATCATGGTACTTATGCTACACCATGCTCCAGCATGTGCTCGACCACCAACCAACTACGAATGCTCTGGAAGTCACATATATCCCCTTCTCCAATCCTTTCCATATCTTAAGACTTGACATGGATACTTGTGGCTGCCACCCCAGGCCACGGCAGCCAATGTCCAAATTTCCCTCATGTAAAGCAACAGTTCAGTCATCCCTATCAAAGGACTTGCCTTCATCAACCAAACCAGGAAAGAGTTGGTTACAGGTCTCCGCCACTAGTACCACTCCCCACACCTTCCCCCACACACCATATCATGCACTTCCCAGACCCTAGCAAACTACCAGCACTGCCCTCAGCAACACAACACCCTCTAATCTTTTCCAGGTTAGGCTATAGCCCTTTTCCTACTTGGGACACAGAAGTCTCCATCTCTTGCTCTTTTTTAGACCAACACAAAGTTGTTTCTACATTGCAAAGAAAGCAGTAAAATAATAAACCAAAGGCCTGGCTATCTTTCCTGGGAAGAAGTGGCAAATTGCCTATTCATTCTTCGCCCTGATGAGTAGACAGCAGCAAAGCTTGAAAGTTGCCCATAAATTTCTTGATTACTCACATTGTCACCCCAAGCAACAGATCTTGAACTGTATCCCATTAGTGATGGGGTAAAGTTAAAGGCTTCAATTAGAAGATAAATATGAGATTTGTGCTTGATACACACCCGTGTGTGTTTAATGTGGAAGACTCATTCAAGAAGAGCAAGGCCAGAAGCAGAGAAGTCATAGGCTATTGCAGTATTCCACTGGAAAAAGACAAAGGCTTGAGCTAGGGAGTTACAGTAGGGAGGAAGATGAAGAGGCAGAATAGAGCAGAGAAAAATGTCTGGAGGGTAAAAATTTCATGATGTGGTAATTAACTAGATGTGCCCAATGGGGAATGAGGAAGAATAAAACCATAGACAATACCCACACTTCCAGCCTGGGTGCCTGAATGCATCATGGAGGAAATAGCAAAGATTGAGATTATGGAGTGAAGGGAATAGGTATGGGAAAGAAAACGGCGCTTTTTTTTTTCAGGTGTGTCAAGTTTGAAGTGCTTGAGAGACAGTCAAGTGATTCTACTAGGTGGAAAACATTGAGCTAGCGACAACCATTTCTTACTAAGAGATGGACTCCCCCAGCATCTCTATTTCTTCTTCCTTTTCTTGGAAGCTGAACTTTGTTGTTGTTTTTGTTACTCACAGGCTTAATCTTCAGCTTCTATGCTCCAAGGGCGAAAAAGGAGAAAGTCCCGCAGAATCAATCTTGACTTCCATACCTGCTGCTGGCCTGTACCAGTTGTCTATCCCAGTAAAGTGATGTCCAGCTCACTTGAAAGAATTTGATGGAATCAAAAGAAGCCCTGGGACTTTCCTGTCCTCTGACATTTAAAAATTACATTATTCCATTTATAGGAGCATTCCTAGGAAAAGGAATTTTAGGAGGGTAATTTGTGAGCAGTGAATTGACAGCCCAGGAGGCAGGCTCACTGAGAGGCATGCCTTTCCTTGAAGTTTAAAGTTTTCAGGGCCAAGAATTTTTATCCATGAAGACTTTTCTTGGTTTTCTTATATTAACTACTGTTTGTATTTATTGTTTACTGCTATGTTAATGCAGGGAACATTTGCATGTATATTATTAAATATTAGGTAGAAATCATACCATGCTATTTTGTACATATAAATATTTTATTCCTGTTTTTGTGTGTTATTTTAATAAATAATTACTGTACTCAATACACTAAAAATACCACAACATGACTGTGAAAATGGCAGTGGTATTGTCTTCCTGTAATTATGAATATTTTTGGATGGATTGTTAGAATATATGAACTCACTAATGAAACACATCTGTAATAAATGAGAAAGGGACATAGGATTCATGTATCAGAGTCTGTTAGGGGGATAGTGATTTACCAATTCTTTGGTCTTTCTATTTGTCATTCATACTATGAGATGAAGATGTAAGTATAAAGGCATTTATAACACTATACTGCATTAATTAAGATAATAAGATCATGATTTTTCATTAACTCATTTGATTGATATTATCTCCATGCATTTTTTATTTCTTTTAGTAATGTAATTACTTGTTCTAGCAATCATTGCTAAACCTCCAGTTTGTAGAAAACCAAGACTTTATAAATACATAATCATGATATTATTTTTCAGTGTATCACTTCTCTAAAAATACCATATGATTATAGCTGCCACTCCATCAGGAGCAAATTCTTCTGTTAAAAGCTAACAGATCAAACATGACCACTTTTTGACACGTGAGATCAAAGTGTCAAGTTGGTTGAGATTTTTTGGAAAGCTTTGGAACTGATGAGCTGCTAGTGGCAGTTCTTTAACCTATGATTATCCAAGCTGATTTTGATGCTAAATTATCTTAGTGATCTGAGGGCAGTTTGGTGGAGATAGAATCTTGTATTTAAAATAGCTTTTTAAAACTTGTTTTGTGTAATATACTTGACAACTTCCATCTTTACGAGTTATATAATCATCTCGATTTTAGCTTCCTGATGTTTGGACTATTTCTAACCAAGGACACCAAGCAAGCATAAGCATATCTATATTTCTTACTGGTGTCTTTTTGAGATTGATGGGAAGTAGAAAAAAAAAAACAAGAAAGGAAGAGAGGAGAGAAAAAGGCAAGGATCTTCACTATGTATATTTTCACTTTGAGCTGTTGTGCCCATGCTTAATTCTAACCTAGAAGTCTTTAAGTGGTGAGCCAGTGACTGGAGCATGCCAATCAGAGAGTATTTGTTTTCAGAAAAAAAAATATCTAAGTTTGAGACCAGTGTGGCCAACATGTTGAAACCCCACCTCTATCAAAAATACAAAAATTTACCTGGTGTGGTGGCGCACACCTGTAGTCCCAGCTACTCGGGAGCCTGAGGGACATGAACTGCTTGAACCCAGGAATTGGAAGTTGCAGTGAGCTGAGATGGTACCACTGCACTCCAGCCTGGGTGACAGAGCAAGACTCAATCCCAAAAAAAAACAAAGATACTCCAAATGTCCAGCATCTTGCCCAGC
>NW_016107762.1:693221-765267 GCF_001604975.1 Cebus imitator
AAAGTCCCAGCACCCCTGGATGATTTACTGAGCTCTTCAGCAAAAGCCATGTTACCATACAGCATATTGCCAAGAAATGAACTCTTAGGCAATTTAAATTACAAGGAATATGTTATTTTGGATACTAGAGAAACCATTTTCTCTACATTTCGTGAGCATTGTTAGAAAAGAGTTTACAAGAATCAGGAAGAGGGAAAAATGTTACTGGTCAGAAAAGAATAACATTTATTCAGTTCAAGAAGAGCACACAAAGAATATGCATTAATCTAACAACTACAGAATTAAATCTTTCAAAAAGGTCAAAGGAGGATTGAAATGTTTACAGAGACGTCCACGGCATTTTATATCAATCTCAAAGGTAAGATCTGTATTTTTGTAAACTAACTTAAATTTCTGTTGAGATAGGATAATTTGTTTTCAAGCCAAAATTATCATTAATCAGATGGTTTTTAATTATCTGATCTAGATAATCTACTTTTTATGCCTGGCTTATTATAAGCATGTTATTCTGATATACAGTTCAAACGTCATTGCAACAAAGAAGTGCCTGTATTTAGATCAAAGGCAAGACTTTCTATGTGTTTGTTCTGCATGACAATATGAATATAATTTAAGTCTATCAATAGTCAAAACACAAACAAAAGCTAACTAACTGGCACTGTTGTCACCTGAGACTAAGTGGATGTTGTTGGCTGGCACACACAGGCTCAGCCAGCAGAGAGAGGATTCTGAATTCCCCTTGTTGAGTTGAACTATTCTTCTACATATGGTTGACAAATCTGTGTTATTTTTTGTCTACCTGCCATATTTAAATGTATGAGTATCAACTGAGGACATACTCAAACCTTCAATGATGAACCTGCCTGATTTTTTTGCCTGATTATTCTCTGTTGAGTTCTACTTGTGGTGATCCAAGATTTTATGAGATTCTGAAAAGAAAACAGAATATGACCTTTAAAAATTGTATTTTGAGTGACTATATTCTCACTACTATGAAACTGTCAATTATTGCCTAATGTTAAAGATATCCATCATTGTGATTAATTAAACCTATAATGTGTCTTCTTCATGAGAATTTGTGATGGATTCTTCCTTGATCTTTTCTTTAAAATCTCTCCACACACACAGGACTTTTCATGTTTCACTAAATGAGTATACCCTGCCCCTATTTCTAGAGAATTTGTCTTTTTGGCTTGAATATACTTGTTTTCTTTTCTAAATACTTTTTAAAGAAAATGACTTTTGACAAATAAGGGAAAATATTAATCTTGCCATCAATATTACATTCCTGAATTTGAAGTCAGAGATTCTACCAAAATCAAGGTCACCAAGAATAATTTTAAAGTTTCCAAGAACTGTTTAAGTGTTTTCAAGTCTGACCAAGAATTCAGACATCTAAAAATAAGCAGAAAAATATGACTATTTAAAATCATATTTTCCTTTTAAAAAAATTCTAGCAAAGTGATCATGGGCAATATAATTAGTTAGTAACACCCAATCCAACATTCACTATGTGCCCGGAACTGTGCAGAAAACTTCACAGTCACCATCTCAGTTAACAAAATAGTAAGAAACTATTCCTTATATATGAGTAGCAGCATCCAAAATATCTACCTGTGAAGATATGAAAATGAAGGCAGATAGTTAAGTAACTTGCCCAATGTTGTTCAACTAGTAAATAGGAAAAATTTGAATTCCAATGTATGCTCAAATCCCTGTTCTCCATCAGTATACTACTTGGTCTTTTTAAGCCTCAGTTTGCTTATCTATAAAAAGGGATGAAAGCATTATGCTCCAGGGCATAATTTAAAATGGGGACCAGGCCTACCTCACTGTACAGTTTGAAAAATGAACAGCTATTTCACACAGTAGACAAGAAGAAGAGCTGAACTGGGATTCATGAGCAAAGAGAAACAAAACAAATGAGTACTATGAATGCCCTGACAGATTCCAGACTGGCTGTATAGCAGAAGATCCCTAATTAGAATCTGAGAGTCTTTTTAAGTTGAGATGACAGCAATTGGAACCAGGAGACAAAAGTGGCTGGAATTTGTGGAGAATGGAACCAGGAAGGAGAGGGCTACAGAGAGAAAGACCTCAAATTAAAGAAAAATCTATAAAGGTGATTTTGTATCTGATAATAATGGTATAGGAAGGTGTGAACACACTTCCTATACCCACTCATGGAGGGTAAAACTTCATGAGACCAAGAAAGGAACAACTGGGAAAGGGCAACTAAATAGTTGTATGCTGAAAATTTCTAGATCTTATATGGAGTAGAGAAACATTCAAGGTCTGGTCAACCGTATTCAAAAATCCTTGCTGGTCACCTTAATGTCCTGGGAATAGTCATATTTTAGTAGTTGTTCTAAAATACCCCTAAAAACATCTCTAGATAAGCCCTAACACAGCTTAAAATTAGCCTTGCAAGAATTAAGCTAATCCACACAACATTTAACAGACTTCCAGAGCAAAGCCTGACAAACATTTATAAAGAAAACAAAACGTAGCATAACAACAATTCAACAACATGAAAGTCTAGATATCCACCATTTAATCCAAAATTAAATACATGCCCAGAGAAGTAAATTGTGAACCATAAACCCTGAGAAAAAATTATTAATGACAATAGACTAAGTCAGAAGTGATAAAAAGTATGGGTACTTTACAACAAATTCCATGATGTTGATGTTACCTGATAATAAAATCAGCCAAGGATATTACAAAAGAAAACCTATAGACTAATAGCCCACATGTACAAAAACATCAAAACTATTAACTAAATTTTAGCAAATCAAATCTATCAAATTAAAAATAATAAGTGAGATTTATTCCAGGAATCTAACTTGTCTAATATTTGAAAATCTATCATTGGGATTGTGATTCAACATATAAACAGAGTAAAGGAGAAAAACTGTATCTCAATAGATGGAGATAAAGCATTTGACAAAATTAATATTTATTTATGATAAAACCTCTCATTATACTAAGATTAAAAGATAACTTCCTCAATCTGATAAAGCACATTTATGAAGAACCCACAGCTCACTCTTACATAAATGGTAAAAATCTAAATGCTTTTCCTCAAAATTAGAAACAAAGTAAGCATATTCACTTTTACCTATTATATTTAACATTGTTCTGGCCTGGTGGCATAGCAGGGCAGTTATAGCCAATGCAATAACATGTAAGAAAAAAAAAAACCCTTATAGATTGGAAAGGAAGATGAAAATATTATACATAAATCCTGATGTCTACAAAAAAGGCTACTAGAATTAATAACTGAATGTGTTATCTTGCAGGATACAAGATTGATACGCAAAATCAACTGATATCTTTTGCTAGTAACAAAAAAATGGAAATCGAAAATTTTTTAAAATATGACTTAGAATAATGTCAACAAATATAAAATTCTCAGGGATAAATTTTTCAAAACATATGCACTTCTTGAACACTTAAAACTGTCTAACTTCTGAGATAAAGAATACTAGATCATGGATTAAAAGACTCAATATCACTAAGATGTCATTTGCACTTAAATTGATGTATAGATTCATTACAATTCCAATCCAAATTCAGCTCTCCTTTTTACAAAAATTGATAAGATGGTTCCAAAGTTTATATGGAAATGCAAGTACTTAGAATTGCTAAAAGTTTTTTAAAGCAAAAAGTTGGAGGATATACGACTAGATTTAGAGACTTAATATAAAGCTACAAGAATCAAGACAAAATGGTACTGACTTAAGAATAGAATTTAATTGGTGCAACAAAATTGAGATTCCCGAAATAAGTGCTTTCCCCCCATATATACACACATTTATGGTCAATTGATTTTTTTAGAAGTGTGCCATAGTAATTTAATGAGGAAAATGCAGTCTTTTCAATAAATGGCTTGGTACAATAGGATACCCAAGTACAGAAACCAAAAACAAAAACAAAAAAAGTTCAACACTTAGCCCACACCACACACAAATATAACTCAAGATGTGTCATAAACTTAAACATTAAATCCAAATCTATAACATTTGCCTTCTTTAGAATCAGTTAAAATTTCCTACCTAAGATACAAAAAAATTAAAACTGAAAACAAAATGATGAATTTTATCAGAACTAAAAATTTCTGCTTTTTAAATGGGAATTAATAAACTGAAAAATACAAGTCAAAGAATAGATGATTTACTCTCTCTCTCTCTCTCTCTATATATATATATATATATATATATATATATATATAAAACAACTGGCTTGTATATAGGATATGTATGGAATGAAAAAAATAAGAACACAATTCACCAAAAAATGGGGGAAATATTTGAATAGATAATTCACAAAAGAAGATGTATGACTTGTCAATATACACATGAAAAGACACACAATATCACTTAGTCATCAGGAAAGTGCAGATGTAAAACCACAGTGAGCTACTGCAACATTGCCACAGGCACGACTGAAATTATAAAGGCCACTGATGCCAAGTGTTGGTAGGAATATAGAGAAACTAAAAATCTCCTGTGTTGCTAGTAGGAATGTAAACTTGCACAACCATGTGGAAAACAATTTAGCAGTTTATTTAGAAGTTAAACATATAGTTCTCATATGATTGCCATTTTTATATATTTACCTAAGACAAATAAACACATTTATCCTGGCTATACAAATACCTATCACCAAATGTTCATAGTAGCTGTATTCATGCCGGCCTAAAGCTATAAACAATAAAGAAACAAATTATGTTGTAGTCATACAACTGAATACCACTCAGCAATAAAATGAAACTACTGATATACCCAATTAAATGGATATATCTCAAAAACAATATGCATTGTGCGGCACATAAGTAGCTAGACACAGTGGAGCGCATACCTCATGGCTTCATGGTATGAAATGCTAGAAAAGAAATCAGACCACCGGCTGCCCAGAGCCGGGAATCGAACTGCCAGGAGATAAGCACAAGGAAACTACTTGGTATAATAAAATGTTCCGTAGTTTGATTATGGTGTTGGTTACATGTGTGTATATATTTGCCAAAACGCAAATTATACACATAAACTAGGTATGTTTTTGTATATAAGATATACTTTAATAAAATTGATTTAAAAGTATTTTTAGAAACTTACAAGTGGGGAAAGATACTACTAACTTCCTGTTATGGTCCAGATTGTGTCCTCTCATTACCTCAGAATGTGACTATAGAGATAAGATCTTTAAAGAGTAACTAAGGCTAAATGCAGTCATTAGGGTAAGTCCTAATTCAACATCACTGGTGTCTTTATAAAAAGAGGAGCTTTGAACACAGACACACATACACACTCACACACACAAACACATACAGAGAAGGCCACATGAAGACAGCGACATTGGCCACCTACAACCCAAGGAAAATGACCTCAGAATAAAACCAACCCTGCTGACGCCTTGATTTTGGATTTTGAGGAAATAAATATCTACCGTTTACACCACCCAGTCTGTGATACTTTGTTAATGGCAGCCCCTCACAAAAGATTATACTTTCCTACATGTTTACTGAGAGAATTAAATGAGCTTATGAAGTACTGGGGACATAAAAATATTAACCTTTCCTCTCATTTATTCCAATGACTAGAAGGGCTAGAAATATTCATGCTTAAATTACAGATTAATTGGCAAGCCTGAGACTTATTTCCAATAGTTGGGAAAATTTCTAAACCCTTCTATTCTACCACTAGATTAGAACCATCTAAATTTCTAAGCACCATGATTCTCATACTTCCTATTAATATAAATGAACTTTTAGCAAGATTGACATTTGTCTGAGACTGTTAAAATATAGAAATGATTTAGTACAGAATGCTACAGAAATGTACCAGCAGTTATTGACAAATAATTGCTATCCTGGGCCCACTCCTTCCCCAGATGCTCTCTTCATCCCCACCCTGAGACCTGATTTCTCCAGCATCCAGCACCTAAAAGGCTCACACCTGACAAAAGTGAAAACATATGTTCTGATAGGTCAATGCTCCATGCCACACCAATGATTAGGTATTTTGAATATCACTGGTGTTTAGGGATGTGTTTTGATAATGAAGAGGAAGACAATACAGATGAGTTATTCAAGAAAACAATTATTTTAACTATAGATTTGATTTCCAGAGTATGTTCATTTTGTTAGCCAAATGTCAACCTGAAATATCTCAACTTAGGCACACTTAATATAAGATAATATTTGCAATATTTTTAAGTATACAAACTTAGTTAAGCATTTAAATTTAGTTTTAGGTCTTGATTGGTCTTTTCTAATGTCAGGTGTTTGTAGATACCTGCACATTCACTTGTTCACAAATATAAACCAAATCCTTGTGTGTGTGTATGTGTGTGTGTTAAGATAAAGGATAAAGCTTCTTTGGTGTGCTGGCAATATATTAGCAAAAAACTTCTGCCGCTGATGCTCTGTGCATTTAAATTATTAATCTAAGCAGCATGCAAAATTTACACCATTTTGCTTGAAATTAAAACAAAAGCAATTGAAAGCATTTAAAACAAACTGTTAGCCACTGCATTGGTGTTCCCACTACAGTGTCATTTAATTGTGTCAAACAGCTTAGATGACCTGACAGGTTAGGAAGAGGCACTAATGAGGTTTTCTCTGGCTTTGCAGTAAAGCCCACTTATCTGCTAAGTTCACTGCTACTGTTTGTGATATTCATGCTACAAGAGGCAGGTTTTAATTAATACCTGTATTATCTAAGAATTGTGGTTCAGAAATGTATTGAACTTCACTTTGGTGTCTTAGAAATATGTGCTAAGTCTTAGCTCCATCATGTTATTGTGATATGACACATTCGTTAGGATTGACATAAATTTGTACTTCAAATGAAGAACAGTAACTCTAAAGTTCTGATAGCTAAGCTTCCCACTCTGTGGAGGTTCAGAGTTTGAAATATGGAATTGGAGTCAAACTATCTGGATAGAGAAGTGTGGGAAGCTTTGAAAGGTTGAAGTTTTAAGAAATGTGCGTGGGAAGGAAATGGAATTTGAAATCATCTATTAATATCAAATGCTAATAGTTACCTCATCATCACATCATCAACATCATCAATAAAGTTTTATTACCTCCTACTAGTTCAAGGTATTATTTTATGCACAGAAGTTACAAATAGACATCCTATATGATAACTCCTTCCAAAAGCTTATTCTCTGGTATAGAAGGTAAGTAATATAGCCTAAGAAGGAGAGTGTTTTTCGACTTACTGCTAATATGAGCAGGTGAAATTATGTGATTAAATGGAAAACTTAAACTTACATGGCATTGTTTATATCCCAAGCTGCATACAGTACACTGCATAACAGTGGAATAAATGATGAGCTCGGAGTCATTAGACATGAGCTCAAGTCTAGGTTCTATCAATTATCGTCCTAATTCTAAAATGTCAATATTAAAGTTTTGAGACGCTTGAGTAAAATAATACATGCAAATTATTTAATGTAATTCATAGCATATAAGCCAAACATATGAAATAATCATATTAAAACAAAAAAAAATTAAATGTGACAGAGAGCTAACATAGACATATAATTAGGTATATAAGTTTGAAGCATAAATAGAAATCACATCCTGGAAAAGTTTGTGCTATTTTCCTATAGGTGTTGAAAAAACTATAAATGTATTTCAGCTTGGTAGCGTCTTATGAAAACAAAAGAAAGATCCAACAGATCTTTTTTATTTTGTTCTTTTAATGAACGAAGGGAGAAAAATATAGTCAATATTTCACACAGAGTGAATGCAATATTGACACTTAAAATAGCATCTTCAAGTGGACAATTTAATGAGAGGATTATATTTCCTTCTCTGAGTCTATTTTAGGAGATACTCTTTAACCAAAGACCAAGGAAGACTCTATTCTTCTAGCTGAGTGCAATTAATTAAAAAGGTGTTTTGTTAAGTCCGTTAAAGGTTCACACCTTAAGACACAAACATTATTCTAAAGATTTCTAGAAAAATCCCTTTATTTGCTATTGAACTGAATATTATTTAATAATCCACTATTATCCACACTGGCTTCTCAAACTTCTGTCAGTTTAGTCTCTCTCCTTTACATAAAAAGCCTGAGTTATTTTCTAACTCAGCCCACTATGACCCTTTCTTAAGAGGGATGTATTTTAAGAATTAATTCACCCAGGGTCAGTCACTACATCTAACCATCATGGTGGCCTGCCTACTTATATTAATACAAGATTACTGACAGCAAGAAAAACCAGTTACAATGTGGACTTTCTTATTATGGGCTTTGGGAGGCAGATTTCTACTCTTTACTAAAAGACATTACCAAGTTACATGTAGGCAAAAATTCTCATTAAAGTGCAAGCTATGATAACAAAAGTGCATCGTATACTATCGTTATCTTTTTAATCACAAATTATATGTTGGTGTAGAATAAGATAAGACTTGCTGTACCATACCTAGGCCTGGCTTGTCAAGTCCACAAGAAGAAAGCCTAGCAGAATTGTTCAAA
The DNA here is from genome assembly GCF_001604975.1 of Cebus imitator. Classification (NCBI taxonomy): domain Eukaryota; kingdom Metazoa; phylum Chordata; class Mammalia; order Primates; family Cebidae; genus Cebus; species Cebus imitator. Next base: position 701,711 of record NW_016107762.1, read on the forward strand.
GACAATGGGAAAGTGAATCTTACAAGGAAGTTCTTCATGAATACTTTAAAATCTAGCCATAAAATGGAAGATGTATAGATTCTCCATTTTGGAATCATCCTGTAGACAGAATTTAAAGTTGAACCTAAAATAATAAACATTGAAAATATAAAATAATGGTATAGTCCAAAGGAGTAGGAGATGGAGACAAGGAGAATTGCAAGGCACAGTAGAGACGTTGATGTCTTTATTTTACAAGAAGAACAACCATAAAATACTGCCTGATTTAATGAAAAAGAGAAAGTTAGATTTAAGTATATTATTTAAAATTTAAAAGATAAGAAATACAAGCATTAAATAATAATATAGCTTCTATAACTTGGGAGGTAAGAGGAGGGAAAGTTTGAAGTCATGTTAGTGAGCTAAGCTAGTTCACAACAGGGGGTTATTGGCCACTGTGTAAAGCTGTTATAGGAAAAAGTACAGGCTTATTATTTAGAATTGTAGTGATGAATCCCTGTAGAACTGAAAGCAGAAATAGTTAAGGTTGTTATCCCTGGCTAGCATTCAGGAGCAGAGGGTAAAAGTAAATCTCAATTTAGTTTAGGCTTGGCAAGTGGCATTACATACTCTATTATAAAAATACTGCATATATGTTTTTCCCTTAAAAAAATAATAAAACAAATATACATTCTATTTCACTGTCTATATTGGTTGAAAGGTAACAAAATCACAGGACTTTACCTGCATAAGGCTTTATAAAAGAATTTATTGAATACTCTGATAATTATGAGTAACTATGAGTTAAAATCACAGAATTATGATTCTATTTGTCACAGTAACCCTGTGCATAGATTGGATTGCAATTATTAATTTCCCCCTTTTTATAGTTATGGTAACACATTGTTAGCTCACAGAATGATAATTTATCAGTAGAAAACATGCAGACAGTTTGTAAGTGACCCAGCAAGGGCTCTCACCCAGGTTTTTGACTTCTGATTTAAATCCATTTCCATAAAAGAGGCTGAAATTTTGGCTTTCTTTAAACTTTAATAATCAGATAGCTTTCTATCCTCATCTGGAATGTAATCTTGATTGCTGGATTCCCAAAACTCCTCATCATGTCAGCCAGAAATCATTCAGTCACCAGAGTTAAAAGCAAATTCTCTTATCAACATAGCTTATCAACCTATAGCTCTTAGCTTATCATCTGTTATCACTTAGCTTCTTGAGAGGAGAAAAAAGGAAATTGAATAGATACCTATATGGAGACATTTGTTATCAGATTGTTCTGGGCTAATAAAGTTGTTAAGTCTCAAGTGTCCACTGGCAGCTAGGCAAATTATATCACTAGACTCCACAATCCTATGACAACTTCTTTATAGTCTAAATCAATGTTATTCAATAGAAATAAATGTGAACACATGTATAATTTAAAATTCACTAGTAGCTACATCAAAAACTATGAATATAAAATATGATTAACCAAATACATCAAAATGCCATTATCTCAAGATGTATATAAATATTAAAATATTTTTAAGACAATGAAAAAGTTTTTTTGGTCAAACCGTTTTTGAAATCAGGCATGCACTTTATACTTGCAATCAATTCAGACTAGCCACATTTCAAATATTTTTTAACCACCATGTTTGATGGCTACCACATTAAACAGCACAAGTCTAGGTACTATAGGGACCATAATCTTGGGATGTATTAACTCCAGCACCCAAAAAGGATAAGGGCTGGGGGAAGAAAATAGAGCAATACTTTAAAATATATAGTTCAGAACCAGTCCTTAGTGACAGACACAAATATTTGACAAATGATCCAATTCTTTTAAAAAGTGTTATCTACATCATCACCATAAAGAAAAACTATCTCAAATTATAAATCCATTTCCCTACTAGATATTCCTACTCTCTAGCTTCTTCTCAAAAAAAAAAAAAAAAAAAGTAGGCATTTAAATCATTCACACCTCAAATCTCAGCCTCACACAATATACCCAGGTAACAGACCTGTACATATATTTCCTGAATATAAAGTAATGTTGAAATAAAGAAATAAACAAATCTAATATGTTGTATGTAGACCTAGCAGGTATTTCTGCTTGTTATCAATAGTGATCAAGCTATTGAATAATTATTAAGAGTATAAAGATAAAGTAAGGTTTTTTTCTATTTATATTAACTGTTTATCATATTGAAAATTCATGAAAAGGAACTGCCTGTGAACCAAATGGTATCATTATTCTCTTGCTCTTAAACTATTAATGCTTCCTTGAGGCTCTTTCCTGATAAAATTGCTCACATCATAGTGAACAGAAATAAATTTGTGACAGTGACAAATCCACTGATAATGATGTGAAAATCAAAACCATGTCTTGAAATCCTCAATCTTGTAGCATATATTTAAATAGTTACTTGGTGACTGGATAAATCTTCCTGAGCAAACGAAAAAAAAATCATTCTTCACTAAGTTAATAACTATTTTACTATTATAACTAGGAGGCAAATGAAAGGGAGGTGAACATTATCCCTTTAATAAAAAAAAAAAAAAAAAAGCACACACTCACAAAGCTCCATACCAACTACATTAAAGTGGAAATCATTATATTTGGAAATATAAATTAATGGGAAAACATTAAGTAATCTCATAAAACATTTTTTTAGTGCTTTGACAAGCAATTACATAAATTTACTTCAGCAGGTTCATTAGGATATAGTGCTATTGACATACGTTTACTATTACTATTTTTAAATAAATATCACCTGATCTTAAAAATTTTTTAATCAAAATCACCTCTCCCAAATCAAATGCTAAAGAAATCTTTGTTTGTACTCCCTTATCCATGAACAACCTGCACTAAATTCTATAAAAATATAGAACAGCTTTCGTCTGTACGATGATGTTGGTCACACTCTTACTCATTCATTTACTTATTCATTCACTCAGTTACATATTCTGTACCCAATCATTTGTGTCCTCATTTCATATATGTATTCTGTATTCAATCATCTGCATTTGCATTGAATCTGTGACTCTTGTCAGGGTGCACACCATAATTAACAGAAGTAAATTTACGACAGTCGCTTAATTTGGGTGCACAGTTAGGCAACCAAAAAGTCATTTCAAATTATATCTTGCAATTTCTTTTCTTTTAAATGAATTTTTCAGCATATAAGAGGAGTTTACAGACCACAGTGACATGTTCTGAAATCTCCCCTTCCTGTCTCATATCTTTCTCAAATCTCCTCCAAATATTCTCTAAGAAATTCTTTGTTGGAAACTATGTTAAGGCTTCACATCTCTCTCTCTTTTTTTAAGCAAACTGATAGTAAAAAGAGATATGTTAGCCTATTTTTTAAATTTTATTTATATTATTTTTCCATGAGTTATTGGGGTACAGGTGGTATTAGGTTACATAGGTGAGTTCTTTAGTGGTGACTTGTGAGATTTTGGTGCACCCATCACCCCAGCAGTATACACTGCACCATATTTGCAGTCTTTTATCCCTCACCCCACTCCCATTCTTCCTCCCAAATCCCCAAAGTCCATTGTATCATTCTTATGCCTTTGTGTCCTCACAGCTTAGCTCCCACATATCAGTGAGAACATACAATGATTGGTTTTCGACTCCTGAATTACTTCACCAGGCATAATAGTCTCCAGTCTCATCCAGATCACTGCAAATACTGTTAATTCATTGATTTTAATGACTGAGTAGTATTCCATTGTATATGTATAAACCACAGTTTCTTTATCCAGTTGTTGACTGATGGGCATTTGGTTGTTTCCATAATTTTGCAGTTCTGAATTGTGCTGCTACAAACATACACATGCAAGTTTTATTTTCATATAATGACTTCTTTTCCTCTGTGTAGATATCTAGTAGAGATTGCTGGATCAAATGGTAGTTCTACTTTTAGTGTTTTAAGGAATCTCCACATTGTTTTCCACTGTGGCTGTGCTAGTTTACATTTCCACCAGCAATGTAGCAGTGTTCTCTGATTACTGCATCCATACCAACATCTACTGATTTTTGATTTTTTTATTATGATTTTTTTAGAATTGTCTATTCAGGTCCTTAGCCCACTTTTTGATGGGAGGGTTTGTTTTTTTCTTACTGATTTGTTTGAGTTTGTCATAGATTCTGGATATTATTCCTTTGTCAGATGTATGAATGTGAAGATTTCTCCCACTCTGTGGGTTGTCTGTTTACTCTGCTGACTATTTCTTTTGCCATGCAAAAGCTCTGTGGTTTAATTAGGTTCCAACTATTTATCATTGTTTTTATTGCAATTGCTTTTGGGATTTTGGTCATGAAATTCTTGCCTAAGCCAATGTCTAGAAGGGTTTTTCCAATGTTACCTCCTAGAATTTTTATAGTTTCAGATCTTAGGTTTTAATGCTTAAACCATCTCGAGTTGATTTTTGTAAAAGGTGAGAGATTTAAGATCCAGTTTCATTCTCCTACATGTGACTAGCCAATTATCCCAGCACCATTTGTTGAAAAGGGTGTCCCTTCCCCACTTTATGTTTGTTTTGTCAAAGATCAGTTGGTTCTAAGTATTTGGGCTTATTTCAGGGTTCTCTATTTTGTTCCATTGGTCTATGTGCCCATTTTTCTATCAATACCATGCTGTTTTGGTGACTGTGGTCTTACAGTCAGGAATTGGCTACCATCTTGGCCAACATGGTGAAAACCCATCTGTACTGAAAATACAAAAATTGGTTGGGCTTGATGGTGCATGCCTGTAATCCCAGCTACTCGGGAGGCGGAGGTAGGAGATTCACTTGAACTCATAAGGCAGAGGTTATAGTGAGCCGAGATCGGGCCAGTGCACTCCAGCCTGGGCAACAGAGGGAGATACTGTCCAAAAAAGAAAAAAAAAAAAAGAATGATGGTGGTATATTGATGGGGATTGCATTGAATCTATAGATTACTTTTGGTAGTATGGTGATTTTAATAATATTGATTCTACCCAATCACAAGCATGGGATCTGTTTCCAATTGTTTGTGTTGTCTATGATTTCTTTCAGTTGTGTTTTGCAGTTTTCCTTGTAGAGGTTTTTCGACTCCTTTGTTAGGATTTCCAAGTTTTTTCTTTTTCTTCAGCTGTTGTAAAAGGGGTTGAGTTCTTAATTTGATTCTCTGCTTTGTTGCTATTGATGTATAAAGAGCTGCTGATTTGTGCACATTAATCTTGTATCCAGCAACTTCACTGAATTCTTTAATCAGTTCTAGGAGCTTTCTGGAGTAGTCGTTATGTTTTTCAAGATAAACAATCATATTGTTAGCAAACAGTGACAGTTTTACTTACTCTTTAGCAATTTGAATGCCCTTTACTTCTTTCTCTTGTCTGATTGCTCTGGCTAGGACTCCCAGTACTATGTGGAAGAGGAGTGGTGAGAGTGGGCATCCTTGTCTTGTTTCAGTTCTCAGAGGGAATGCTTTCAACTTTTCCCCATTCAGTATTATGTTAGCTGTGGGGTTGTCATAGATGACGATTTTTACATTGATGTATGCCCCTTGCATGCCAATTTTGCTGAGAGTTTTAATCATAAAGTGATGCTGGATTTTGTCAAATGCTTTTTCTGTATCTATTGAGATGATCATATGATTTTTGTTTTTAATTCTGTTTATGTGATGTATCACATTTATTGACTTGCATATGTTAAATCATCACTGCATCCCTGGTATGAAACCCACTTGATGATGGTAGATTATCTTTTTTATATATTTTGGATTTAGTTAGCTACAATTATGTTAAGGATTTTTTTAGCATCTACGTTCATCAAGGATGTCTGTCTGTAGTTTTCTTTTTTGGTCATGTCCTTTCCTGGTTTTGGTATTAGGGTGATGCTGGTTTCATAAAATGAATTAGGGAGGGTTTCTTCTTTCTCTATCTTGTGGAATAGTGTCAAAAGAATTGGTACCAATTCTTCTTTGAATGTCTGATATAATCCTGCTGTGAATCCATCTGGTCCTGGGCTTTTCTTTTGTTGGTAATTTTTAAATTAACATTTCAATCTCACTGCTTGTTATTGGTTTGTTCAGCGTATATAATTCTTCTTGACTTAAGCTAATAGGGTTTTATTTTTCCAGGAATTTATCCATCTATTTTAGGTTTTCTAGTTTATATGCATAAAGGTGTTCATAGTAGCCTTGAATGATCTTTTGTATTTCAGTGGTGTCAGTTGTTTCGTTTCCTAGTGAGGTTATTTGGATTTTCTCTCTTCTTTCCTTGGATAATCTTGCTAATGGTCTATTAATTTCACTTATCTGTTCAAAGAACCAGCTTTTTGTTTCATATATCTTTTCTATTTTTTCTTTTCCATTGCATTTAGTTCTGCTCTGACCTTGAATATTTCCTTTCTTCTGCTGGGTTTGGATTTGGATTTGGTTTGTTCTTTTCCTCTAGTTCCTTGAGATGTGACCTTAGAATGTCAGTTTGTGCTCTTTCAGTCTTTCTGATGTAGGTTTTTAGGGCTATGAATTTTCCTCTTAGCACTGCTTTTGCTGTATCCCAGAGGTTTTGATAGGTTGAGTCATTCAGTTTGAAGAATTTTTAAATTTCCATCTGGATTTCATTTTTGACCCAATGCTCATTCAGGAGCAGATTTTTAATTGCCATATATTTGCATGATTTTGAAGGTTATTTTTGGAGTTGATTTCATTTTATTCCACTGTGGTCTGACATAGTGCTTGATATAATTTCAATTTTCTTACATTTATTGAGGTTTTATGGCCTAACATATGGTCTATCTTGGAGAAAGTTCCATGTAGAGTGTGTATTCTGCAGTTGTTGAATGAAATGCTCTGTATATATCAGTTAAGTCCATTTGTTCCAAGGTGTAGTTTAAATACATTGTTTCTTTGTTTTCTTTCTGGCTTGATGACCTGTCTAGTGCTGTCAGTGGAGTATTGAAGTCTCCCACTATTATGTTTCTTTCTGTCTCACATTGTAGGTCTATTACGGATTGTTTTATAAATTTGGGCACTCCAGTGTTAGGTGCACATTGTGATATTTTCCTGTTCGACACGACTTTTTACCATTATATACTGTCCCTCTCTGTCTCCTTTAACTGCTGTTGCTTTAAAGTTTGTTTTGTCTGATATAAGAATAGCTAACTCTGCTTGATTTTTGTGCACAGTTGCATGACTGCACCTTTACTTTATGTGAGTCCTTATGTGTTAAGTGAATCTCCTGAAGGCAGCAGATAGTTGGTTAGTGAGTTATTTTCCATTCTGCAGTTCTGTGTGTTTTAAGTGAAGCATTTAGGGCATTTATATTCAATGATAGTATTGAAACATATGGTACCATTGCATTCTTCGTGCTCTTTGTTGCCTGTGTACTTTGGTTTTTTTGGTTTCTGTTTTTGCTTTTTAACTTTTAGTTTTGTTTTACACATCCTATGTGATTTATGCTTTAAAGAGATTTTGTTTTGATGCATTTCCAGGATTTGTTTCAAGACTTAGAGCTCCTTTTAGCAGTTTTTGGATGTTTAGGTCTCTAGCAAGGCCTAAACATCCAAACACAAGAAAGTTTTCCTTATTTCCCCAAATACGTTTTCCAAGCTTTTAGAATTCTCTTCTTCCTCAGGAACATCGAGTTATTCTTACATTTGGTGATTTAACATAATCCCAGACTTCTTGGAGGCCTTGTTCATTTTTTTAATTCTTTTTTCTTTGTCTTTGTCGGGTCTGGTTAACTCAAAGAACTTGTCTTTGAGCTCTGAATTTCTTTCTTCTAGTTGTTCAATTCTATTGCTGATACTTTCCAGAGCATTTTGTATTTCTAAAAGTATGTCCAGTGTTTTCTGAACTTTAGATTGTTTTTCCTTTGAGCTATTTCCCGAATATTTCTCCCTTCACTTCTTGTGCTGTTTTTGGATTTCCTTGCATTGGGCTTTGTCTTTCTCTGGTGCCTCCCTGATTTGTTTAATGACTAAGCTCCTGAATCCTTTTCTGGTAAATCAGGGATTTGGTCCACTGCTGGTGAACTAGTGGGATTTTGGGGGGGTCGTTAAAGAGGTTTGTTTTGTCATACTACCAGAGTTGGTTTTCCGCTTCCTTCTCACTTAGGTAGGCTCTGGTAGAGGGAAGGTCTTGGGCTGAAAGCTGTTGTTCAGATTCTTTCACCCCACAGGGCGTTCCCGTGGTGCAGTACTCTGCCACTTTTCCTGAGGATGTGGCTTCCTGTGAGCTGAACTGCAGCGATTGTTGTCTGTCTTCTGAGTCTAGCCACCCAGCAAGTCTGCCTGGTTCTGGGCTGGTACTGGGGGTTGTCTACACAGAGTCCTGTGATGTGAACCATCTATGGGTCTCTCAGCCATGGATCCCAGCACCTGGTCTGTTGGAGGTGGTGGAGGGGTACAATGAACTCCATGAAGGTTCTTAGCTTTCATTGTTTAATGCTCTATTCTTGTGATTGTTGGCTTCCTCCTAGGAGGCGGCGCTTTCCAGAAAGCCTCAGCTGTGGTAGTATGAAGAGGAAGTAGTGGGGGGTGGGTCCCTAGAAATCCTAAGATTACATGCCCTTTGTCTTTCCCTACCAGGGTGGGTAGGGAAGGACCAATAGATAGGAGCAGAGCTGGGCGTGTCTGAGCTCAGACTGTCCTTGGGCTGGTCTTGCTGCAGCTGCTGTGGGGGATGGGAGTGAGATTCCCAGATCAATGGAGTTGTATACCTAGGAGGAATACTCTGCCTCTACTGAGTCATGCAGGTTGTCAGGGAAATGGGGGAAAGCCAGCAGTCACAGGCCTCACCCAGCAATCACAGGCCTCACCCAGCTTCCACGCAAACCAAAGGCTATGTGTCACTACCACTGTGCACCCCCCTCTCCCCATAGGCCTGAGTCTGTTGCCAGGTGGTGGGTGAGCTGGCTTTGAAAACTTGCCTCAGGCTACATGCCTCCCAACTGCTAAAGAAAAGGGCTTGGTTCTTCCCCTCCCTGTGGAATCTACTCACAGGATTTGCACCCTCCCCAGAGTTCGGGCCAGGAGGCTTTTCACCCCATTCAAATTGTTACAAAGTTCAGCTGGAGATTTCCTTCTCCCTGGGCTTTTTTCCCCCTCGCTCCTCTGGCGGCCCTCCCAATGGATCCCTGTGGTGTCAGGCAAGAATGGCCTGCCTGGGGACAGGACCCAGTGAGCTCCCAGAGCCATTCTGCTGCTTTCTCTACCTCTGTATTCCACTCGGCTTTCTAAGTTGACTCAGTTCCAGGTAAGGTCAGAAGTCTCCTGCAAACAGACTTTCAGTTTCTCCAGTGAGGATGTGTATTCAGGAGAGGAGGCTCTCCCTTTTCCTCCACTGCAGTTGAGGCACTCACAGTATTTGTGGTGTCTCCTGGGTCCTGCAGAAGCAGTTTCCTTCCTTCATAGGGCCTGTGGGTCTTCTCAGTACTGCTGGTTTGCTCTTGCAGTCAATCGAACTAAGTTCACAATGCCAGCCACCCGCTGGTCCTCTGTCTGTCCGAGTCAGAGATCCAATCTAGTCCTGCCTCCTATCCACCATGATGATCCCTCTCCCATGTCTCTGTTTCTTTCTTCTTATTCTGGTCCTCTGTTACAAAATCCAAAAGAACCTGCAAGAAACTGACAAAGAAGTTATGAGATGGGAAAGAAAAAGGAAAGAAAAATGAAACGAAATGCCAAAATGTCTAACTTGTTTTAAAAATAAGGACATTCATAATTCAATAACATTTTAGTCCCATTAAATATCTATCCAATAAATATTTAGCACCTAGAAATAGTGCCATAAAAGCAAAAATTAGATATAAATTGATGTTATTAAGATGCCCTGGCCTAGTGGGGTGTGTGTCTCTGTGTGTGTGTGTGTGTGTGTGTGTGTGTGTGGTGTTATTAAAATAGTTCCATTTAAATTTTAATAATACCTGGACTAAGACAATTACTGTAAAGGAAGAATAATTAAAAAATTGACAGTATTCTATGGTGTTTAAGATATAAAAGATGAGCAAAGGAGATATCCCTTAGATGCTTTCCAGATGACCCACTTAAATGTCTAGTTGAATCAATTTTTAAAACATAGGAGAATTGAGAATGAATTTGATTTTGAAGAAGTAGAGTTTGTAATACATATTTTGGGTTAAGTGGACATGTGGGGAGAATTAGAAGCCTGGATCTCAGGAGAGATAACCCAACTGGAAATACAGATTTAGAAATCATCAGCATATATGAGAAAATGTCAAAAAGTTTGTGGAAAAATTGAACTAAAAGACAAAAAGAAAGATATAAACCTTATTTCTCAACATAAGCTCCATCAAATTCAAGACACTTTTGTAAGTGAGGATACTGCCATTTAGTCCATCCCTAAAGAACTGAGGGTCCAGGGAATTTATCCACATCAATGCAGTCTTTTTTACATTAATAACGGAAGGAAAATGAGTGACATTTTAAAAAACTTTTTAAGATTAGCAAACAAAAAGAAGTCAGAAGAAGCCAAATCAGGACTGTAAGTATGGATGTCTAATGAATTTCCATTGACATTCACAAAATTGCCTTTGTTTGAAGGACCAAGAGCATTGTCATGGTGGAGAAGGACTCTCTAGTAAAGCTTTTCTGTATGTTTTTCTGCAAAAGCTTGGCTAACTTTCTCAAAACACTCTCACAATAAGCAAATGTTATTGTTCTTTGGCTCTCCAGAAACTCAACAAGCAAAATGGCTTTAGCATCCCAAAAAAAACTGTTACCATGACCTTTGCTTTTGACTAGTTCACTTTTGCTTTGGCTGAACCACTTCCACTGCTTGGTATTATTGTTTTGACTGTCTTTTGTCTATAGGATTCTACTGATAAGCCATGTTTTATCTCCTGCAATAATTCTTCAAAGAAATGCTTAAGGATCTTGATCCCAGTTGTTTAAAATTTCCATTGAAAGCTCTGCTTTTGTCTGTAGCTGATCTGGGCACAATGGTTTTGGCACCCATCAAGTGGGAAGTTTTCTCAACTTTAATTTTTTAGTCAGAATTGTGTAAGCTGGGCTGTTGTCTATCTTTCTGCTGATAATTGTCAGCCGTCTTTAATTAGGGTATGAACAAGATGAACTTTTTTCCTTACAAATTGATGTAGATGATCTGTCGCCGTGGGCTTCATCTTCAACATTGTCTCATCACTTTTTAAAATGAATTATCCATTTGTAAGCTGCTGATTTCCTTGGTGTGCTACCCTTGAAAGCTTTTGATAAAGCATCAGTGATTTTCACCATTCTTTCACCCACGCTTCACCATAAATTTGATGCTTGTTCTTGCTTTAATCTTAGCAGAATTCATGCTGCTCTGATAGGGATTCTTTTCAAAATGATATCTTAACCCTCTTAATGCCTCAAACTAGATCCTGTTCAGACATGTTATAGCAAGTTAGTATGACTTTTTTTTGGTGCAAGAAAAATGGAAATTCATGCATAGTTTTTTCATAATATGCATTTTTCATAAACTTTTTGAAGACCCCTTGTACGTGGTGATTGAAGAGAATGAGTGCACTGTTGCAGAAAGAGTTCAGTCAGTGACAATAAAACAGTGAAAAGCACCAACACTTAAAGGAAAGGGCAGAAGGAAAATTTTAAAATCGAATAATAATAGGGATAGGGAAGAACCAAGAGAGAGAATTAATGAAGGTGAGAGTTTTCTCAATTGAACATTCTATTCCTGATAGTCAAACATGTGAGTTCCTTAGGAATCAAACACCAAACACCACAGGTTCTCAGTTAGTTGGACCTAAGTTATGGGCATGCAAAGGCATACAGAGTGGTGTAAGGGACATTGGAGACTCAGAAGCGGGAGGATGGGAAGATGAAAATCTACCTACAGGATACAATGTACACTACTTTAGTGATGAGTACATTAAAATCCTAGACTCCAATTCATCCATAAAACCAAAAAAAATTTATACCCCTAAAGCTATTGAAATAAAAAAAATTCAAATGTTTTTTGAAAAGTATTTCTATATGACTAAATGACAATATTATAAGGATATCCCGTCATTCACAAATGTAATGTAATTCCACTTAGAATTTCTAATACATTTTAAAATTAGCTATTACATTAACTTTTTCTTAATCAGGCGGCCCTCCAAATTGGAATAGGTTTAGAAAGACTCCTAAATTTTTTGCATTATGAAAACAACACTAGCTTCTCATGAAAATTCAGATCATGCAGAAGGTGTTAAGCAAATAGTACTGTCCTCATCCTACATCCTGACTCCTCAGTGCAACTCCCCAGAGGCAAACCATTGTAAACAGCTTTAAAAAACTGTTGTAAAATACACGTAAAATAAAACTTACCATTTTAGCCATTTTAAGTGAACAGTTCAGTGGCATGAGGTACATTCGTATTGTTGTCCAATCATCACAAACATCATCCATCTCAAAATATTTTTCATCTTGCAAAATAGAAACTCTCTACATGTTTAACAGCAACTTCCTTTCCCCTCTTCCCTCACCCCATGGCAATCACCATTCTACTTTAGGTCTCTATGAATCTGACTACCCAAGCACCTCATATAAATGGAATTACACAGTTTTTGTCCTTTTGTGTATAAATAGCTTTTTAATAGTTTTTGGATGATTTTTTCAAAGGCATTTAAAAATTTTAAGATTAATGCTTGTTCATGGTAGAAAATTCCAATTGCATAAAAAGACCCTTTATTGTGAAAAAGCAAAATTTCCTCTTTCCCAGTCCATTCCACTCACTATAGGTAACCATTGTTAATAACTTTTCTGGCCAGTCTTCTAGAACTTTTGTATGTATCTATAAGAAACATTCTCACACATACATGAGCATACACACACATTTCTGTCTTTTTTCTGACTTCTTTTTCATTGCAAGAGGGATAATATACATACTGGTGTATAATTTGCTTTCTTTGCTTAATGTATCCTGAGCATTTTTCCGTCATGAAATATCAGTTCTTAAGTGAATTGCTTTCAACTTAATAAAGTAATTCTGAAGTATACATAAGAATAAATGGTCAAGAATGACAAAGAACATTTTGGGAAAAACTGCTGAAGAAGGACTTGAAATACCAGGTATGATAATGTATTATTAAAATATTGTGGTAAATGTGGAAGAATAGAGAAATCAGTGAAGCAGAAATTAATATCAGGAGAAAACTATAGAACATAAAAGTTTCAGCAGAATTTAAAAATATTAAAATCAGTAGGAAAGATGTATATTATTCAATAAACATGCAGGAACAATTGCATAACAATAGAAAGAAAACTGATCAAATCCTCTCCTCACATGATAAGCCATAATTTGTTGCAGATTTGTTAAAGCATTAAATGCATAAGGTGAAAAATCAACAAAGCAAATCATCAAATATGCAAGAGAAAATAAAAATGAAAATCTAACGTTTTGTGAGGAAGTTTTTCTAAATGCACAAGCAAATGTAGAAACTTTAATGAAAACACTTGTGAAATTGACAATTTAAAAATGAAAAAACCAATAACAAAATATGATAAAAATTAGCTAGAAAGATACTTGTAAAATGTATGACACAATGTTATTATCCTACTTTTATGTAAAGAATTCTTTTATACAAAATTTAAAAATACAAACACCCCAATAGAAAAAATAAATAATGTATAGGAATAAGTAAGTTATAAAGCAATAATGTAAATGGCAAGTAAATATATGAATTATATCAAATTTTTCAAGTAAGCAAAGTAACAAAGGGTAAAAGAACAATCTTTTTTCACATATCCAATTAGAGATTATTAAAAACTTGTTATAATAACATTTAGTGTTGGCGAAGATAGATACCCTCATATATTTTCATTGTGGAAGACAGTTTAGCCTATGTATGAAAACTTGTAAAAAAAAATTGACCCTGAAATTCTCCTTTTGGAAATTTATCTAGAGAAAGTAACTCTAGTTGTATGCAAATATTATCTACAGAAATGTTCACATAGCATTGTTTACAATGTAGAGAAGTTAGAAATAACCAAATATATAGTGTTAAAGAAATTGTTAAATGAATTATGGTACATTTATGCTATGGAATACTGTAGTTAGTATTTAATGACATAGGAAAATGTGATACATTTTAAACAGAGTGTCATGCACAAATGAGTAATGTCATATATCCTAATTATTTTTAATACATTCTAGGGCATAGGAATTGTGTGTAAGAATATACCCTAAAAGTTTAACAGAGGTTAAAAGAGTTATATGTGATTTTTATTTTATTATTTTTATTTCCATAGTTTGTATCTTTAATTCATTTAAAATAAAAATCTTTGTGCATTGCTTTACACTCCATGGAGAAAGAAGACCTGTATTAAATCAATACATGTTGGTATACAGAGGCACTGTCAACAACTTTGGGAAACTGTGAACATTTAACGATGGCTAGAAATGAAATGCATTTACTGTGCTAACATTTTCCTTTGACGAAACATTTTGGTCAATATTTGATGTCCCGTAGATTTTCAGCAAGAAGGATAAATGCATTTAGATTTTAGGTTTGTGGTTTCTCTTGACAAGAAAGCCAGTTTCTATAAGAAATTAATTACAACCAAAAAGAAAGAAAGAAAAAAAAAACTAAAACCTTAAGGGGTAGAGATCATAGATGAATGAGGGTCTCTGAAAATTGACATGGATTTCAGGTTTAACTTTCTTGTAGTGGAAATAAAATAGAGCAGAATGTGCTCCCATTTTTTAACTCGGTACAAAATACCTACTCCAGGCATCTATGTATTTTGGGTCCAGGTTCTCATTAGAGAATTACCGAAAGTCAACTCTCAGCACTTACCAGTGGATAGTTTTAAGCAACTCATATATCAGAGAAATAATGTAATGGGCTTTTTAATTAGCCATTCTCCTGGATTCCCTAAATTTAGTCCCTGCATTAAGAAAGACCATTAGGAAATGATATTCCTGAACCCATTTCATTTTCCTGAAGAAATATCTTCCCTGAGTGATATAAAGTTTTCTTTTGCAACTTTTGTAAGCAACAGATACATAAAACGCCATTTTGAACAAAATGGATGTGACTGTGCAAAATCTCAACTAAAAACATCACAGGATCTGTTACCATGTCTCTTAAAGACTCACACAATTGATACCTCTTTAAATTCGTGCCACTGAAGTTTGTCACTGCAGATGAGCTTCTGTGATTTCTATTAGCAGGCAGTATGAAGTCATCATGTCTCCCATTTTGCCCAGCTTATCAGAACACCCAGAATTAAATCAGTATATTAATTAATGAAATTAACATGCCTGTAAACAAAAAGTAGCATGGCGTTTGTCTCATTGCTTTTTTTTTTGTTTTGAGACAGAGTCTCACTCTGTTAGCCAGGCTGGAGTGGAGTGATCTCCGCTCACTGTGGTCTCTGCTTACTGCAACCTCCATCTCCCAGGCTCAATCAATTCTCCTGTCTCAGCATCCCAAGTAGCTGGGATTACAGGCATGTGCCACCACACCCATCTAATTTTTGCATTTTTAGTAGAGATGGGGTTTCACCATGTTGGCCAGGCTGGTCTCGAACTCCTGACCTCAGGTAATCCACCCGCCTCGGCCTCCCAAAATGCTGGGATTACAGGCATGAGCCATCACACCTGGCTCATTGCTATTTTTTTATTAATTTCTTTTTAAATTGTGTTCAATTTTTAAAGCAAACTTAAACACTTATGAAAAAGCAGCTCAATCTCCCTGCAAAAGGCTAGGGTAGCTTTCAGCAGCAGCCCCCTTGCGGTTGTTATAATTCTGTGCCCATCTTT
This sequence comes from Cebus imitator, assembly GCF_001604975.1. Taxonomy (NCBI): domain Eukaryota; kingdom Metazoa; phylum Chordata; class Mammalia; order Primates; family Cebidae; genus Cebus; species Cebus imitator. Next base: position 717,432 of record NW_016107762.1, read on the forward strand.
CTGGAAAGCAGTCTAGAGATAAAATTACATCAAGGAAACAAATCTGAATATCATCACAGTCTCCTACTCTTAACCGTAGCTTTGGTCTTTTTCACCGTGTCCAGTGGCAGATACGTTCTAGCTGGAATAGTGATCTGTTCTTATCACATCACAGGATCTGTTACCTCATCTCTCTTACATAAAGACACACAGTGGATGCCTCTTTGAATGGAGAGATCCATTTCATTACTATAGATACTCACTTTGGGCTAGGCAGTAATTTGGGCAACTGAAAGTTGCGGTAAAAGTACAATTTTGTATACCTTCACCCATAGGATACCTAAACTATATAAATAAAATCTTAAGAATATTCTCAGTATACTATAGTTTCTCAATTTAATGTAAAAATTATCATTTTAAAATTACCTGAGGATGTACATATATATAATATGAGTATGTATGTACATAAAATATATGAGAACATGAAGAAATAAAAATTTAGAAAACGTGGGTTGTGCCAAAGAGTACAGTACATGTTGAAAGAAATGAATCTAACGTTGATGAAGTGGAATTATATTTTAAATAAAATGGTAGAAGATTGGCACAATCATGAGGGGGTATTATACAAGAGTTTCTGTAGTTAAGGCCTTACTTAAATCCTTAACTTACTTGATAGTAGGTTTCCATCTTTACAATTACTGTTTAAGGTTGTCCATTCCCTTAACACATCACTCCTTTGACATCAGATCAGTGTCCTTGAAAATCTGTGATGATGTTTTCCCAACAACTTTACTGGTAGTTCATTTTGTTCCATTCTCTGAGCATTCTTAGCTTATACTTTAATTTTATCTACACTCTTTTTCTCTTGGATTTGAGCCAATGTGTTAAGCCATGACTCCAAGGAATTGCAAACAAATATTGACTGACTGAGGCAGCCACACAGCTCCAACTGTAGCTCTGGTGTGTCTACGATCACACACACACACACACACACACACACACACACACACACGCACACACCCCTACCTCTTCCCATAAGAACATAACAATTCTCTCAGCACTATCTCTTCCAATGTATCCAATGCAGCTTTAAATTTATTTTCTTTAGGGAAGCTTTATCCAGTGATACAACTCTTGCCCACAAAGTCTTCTCACGACCCCATACTCATATCTTCCCCAGTCATTATCACTCTGGCTTATGGTCAGCCACCCTCCTGATTCTAGCATTATTCCTACATTCTAAATGAAAACTATCCTCAGTGATCTATAAGAAAATGTATTTAAAGCCATTCCAGTTATCTTCCATCCTCTGTTTTCATTCACAATTAACTACATGCAATCTCCTAACTACTCCAGGCTCTGGGTATTATTACCTTTCCTAGAAACACTCCTCTCCTTACAGCTCCACACCCTATAGCTCTTAGGATTCATTATTTTCTCTGAAGACTCAAAACAGAGCTCAGATGTTACCCCTTCTGTATCTCATTGCATATTTTATATAAGTCTCTGATATCTCACAATACCATGTAATTACTTTTTAATGTATAGCCACCTGAAACCTCTACCCTCCATGTGCCTGGGAAGAACTCTACCATGGGATAGTGCCAGCCCTGAATAGGCACTCAAAATATGTTTGTAGAATGAATGCTTGATCTTCACACAGTTTCTCACATATCAAAGTTTCCAAATCAAGTTGTTAACCCTTGTTAGAGTTATAGAGATATTCCTAGGTAGGAAGGAAGTAAAATTGGCACTACGGTGTAATGAAATTATAATGGAGACGCATTGATTAGATTACTTTTTAGCAAATTTTCCTTGATTCAGTTTGTTCCTAACGACCCACTAATGTAACAATCGTGGCATTTATATGTTCGTTAAATAAATTATTTATTGAGCACCTAGAATATTCCTGACACTGAGATTATATCAGAAGTAAAATGGGAAGACAAGCATAGTTACTGCTCACATAAAAGTTAGAGGTGAAAATTCATACAACTGCCTGAAACTAGAATTAAAATCATAAAAAAGGACTGGAAACACAATCATGGTCCCACACAGACTTTGCTTCTAAAAAGGAAGCAAACCTGTTTTTCTGCAAAAGCAAGATAATGGAAAAGGAAACATCTTTTTATTTTCTCCCTGCTGTCCCACTCAGAAAAAGGATATGAACCAACTAAAACATTGCACATGAATTCTATCACTCGGATAAACTCTGTTTTTTGAGGCAAGCAGGGTGATATTTCCTCCTCCCTTCCCCCAGGACATACCAGCCTTTCTGTATCCAGAAAGAGACTGCAGTGCTCAGAAAACAACTGGCAAGAAAATAGAAACAGTTCTTAAGTACATGCATAAAAAGAGACCTTGGACTAGAATATTCTGAGCATTATTCTTTTTCATTTATTGCACTGATTCAAGTTGTCACAGAAGAAAGCTAAGATGGGGGAGCTTGAGCAGAGGATACCATATGATTGAACCTCAACAGGGTTGTATTAGGTAAAAGCCTGTCAAACTCCAGAAATTAAAATAGAAACTGTGTGGTATAATTTTCTCTCTTGCCGTGCCTGTCAGAAGATTGAATGAACAAATGGAACAAACTCTCCAGTGAGTGGTAAGTGAGATCAAGGTCAATCCGTATACTCTGTTTACAAACAGCGGCTGAAGATCTATTTCCTTCAAGGAAGAGTAAACCAACTAGTTAAAGAGAGCCTATAGAAAAAAAAGAGAGAGAGAGAGAGCCTATGAAGAAAAGCTGTAGTACACATTAGAACAAGATAATGAGGACTCAGGAAAAAGTATAGATTGAAAACTAATTTATTACGAAAATCAGAGGATCAGCCTAGAAAAGAGTATGACCTCGATGACACAGAAAATCCAATCAAAAATCACAGGTTAAGAGGCAATGACGTGTGAGAGTGAGTGTTCTGAAGATTTCAAAGGGAACCAACACAATAGGGAAGAAAAAAGAGGGAGAATACAAGCAAAACAAGAAATAAGTAAAGGTCAAAAATAAATATATAAAGTAGGTTTTTTTCTTTAATTAGACAAGAAAAATCTGCATAACTCTGTACTAATAAATGTAAAATTTTAAGTAAAATGTATTATATTTGGGGAAATATAAATAGCCTAGATTTTCTCATAAAGAAATAGAATGGTGATTACTAATCAGTTAAAAAATAACAGATGCTGGAAAGGTTGCAGAGAAAAGGGAATGCTTATACAATGCTGATGGGAATGTAAATTAGTCCAGCCATTGTGGAAAGCAATGTGGCAATTCCTCAAAGAACTTAAAACAGAATGCAGCATGCTTGCCTTGACCTTGAAAGTTCTCAAGGAGGCCTGCTATAAACATTCTGATGTGAACTCATTTTTCACAGACATATTACACACAAAATATTCTGGCTACTTATCTACCTACATATATAGATGTGTAGAACTTTTTACATGGATTTATATAGTTTACAGCATTTATTTGGCAAATGCCATGCTCATTGTTTCACATTTTTCTTTTTTGCTTTGAACATTTCTAGAAGTAGGATGCACCTTGAAGCCACTCTGGCCCTGCAGCAGTCATGATGAGGTCATCATTGCCTATGCATATAGATATTTGAGGAATGGGTATGAAATTTGCAAGAAATTCTCCTTAACAATAGGGGATGATCTCTTCAGGAAATGTGCCATTACCCATGCTTTTGATGGCACAGACATAATACTTTGTGGGAAGAAAAAAGAATAACCTAAATTAAGTATAAAAGTAATTCATAAGAGGCCCTGAAAAAGAAGTTCAGGAATCTACTAACCAATTTATTTCACTGTATGTGTGTGTGTACACACACACACACACACACACACACACACACACACACAAATAAAACTTCAAGTGTTGGCCACAACTGCCCTCTAGCTGTTACTCTGAATACTTCAACCCACAACCATTATAGGCTGGGAAGGCCCAGGGCTCAAGCCATAATCTGGCTCCTGTCTGCCTCTCCTCCCCTTATCTCTCCTTCACTCAAGCTGGACTTTTCTTGGTTTTACCAGTTATCTTCCAACCAATGCATCTTATATTCAATTACATATGATAATTAATAAGCCCCTACTGTGTGCCAGGTATTGCGTTAAGCACTGAGAATACAGAATGAACATGGTGCCTGCCCTTCAGAAGTTTAGAGGATCTTAGTGCATATGGTTGCTAAAAAATGTAGTAAGAAAAATAATGACGAGAGAGTTGAGTGTTATAAGAGAGGGAAATGCAGGGTGTACTTGGAGCACTAATCTCAGCAGGGAGATCATGAATGCCCTCCTTGAAGAAATGGTGCCCAAGCTAAGAGAGAAGGATGAGAAACAGGTAACCAGGAGGTGGGTAAAGAAAGTTCCACACATAAAAGAATAGCATGAGCAAAGGCCTGAAAGTGAAGACAACCGTATCTAACTGGTAAAACCAAGAAAAGTCCAGCTTGAGTGAAGGAGAGATAAGGCGAGGAGAGGCAGGCAGGAGCTGGATCACAGCTTGAGCCCCGGGTCTTCCCAGCCTACAATGGTTGTGGGTTGAAGTATTCACAGCAGCAGCTTGAGGGCAGTTGTGGCCAACACTTGAAGCTTTATTTGTAGGCTGTAGGAATTTCCTCTGGGTCTTTTTTAGGAAGTCATTCAGGATATTTCACAAATTCCCTTCATGCAGAGGTGCTCTGTGTTGAAGAAACCGAGAATTAATTTAGCAGTTTTAAAAGCCTGCTGTCCTATTGTTGTGTCCAAACTCTGACACTTAAGGAAAGTCTTAATATTTTATACATTGGTTTCCTTTGAGTCTAGTATCTTTTCAGTCAACTTTGTATTTTTTATTTTTATATATACTTTAAGTTCTCGGGTACATATGCAGATCATGCAGGTTTGTTACATAGGTATACACATGACATGGTGGTTTGGGGCAACCATCTCCCCGTCCTCTACATTAGGTATTTCTCCTAATGCTATCCCTCCCCAGTCCTCCCACCCCCAGCTACCCCTCCCCTAGCTCCCCCACCCCCTGACAGGTCCTGGTGTGTGATGTTCCCCTCCCTGTGTCCATGTGTTCTCATTGTTCAACACCCACTTATGAGTTAGAACATGCAGTGTTTGATATTTTTCTAGCTACAGCATTTTTTTTCTTCATCAGTTCCCATTCCAATTTTTTTTTTTTTTTTGAGACTGAGTCTTGCTCTGTTGCCCAGGGTGGAGTACAGCGGTGCCATCTCAGCTACTGCAACCTCCACCTCCCAGGTTTAAGCGATTCTCCTACTTCAGCCTCTCAAGCAGCTGGGACTACCATGCCTAATTAAGTTTTGTATTTTTAGTAGAGACGGGGTTTCACCATGTTGCCCAGGCTGGTCTCAAACTCCTGAGCTCAGGGGATCCCAAAAGTACTGAGATTACAAGAGTGAGCCACTATTCCTGGCCCCCAAAATAATCCAAAAAAATATGAGTTGCTATGGTGACTCCTGCAGTTGCTAGAAGCTTTTGTAAGACGTAGCCACCCTCTTGCTATATTTCAGTTTTTAAAATTTCCAGCAACAACAAAAATGAAGTCTCATTTGTGAGAATAGAAAATGGGGTATTCAGCAATTTGTAAGTAAAATGAAAGAGAATTCAGGATTGGGCATTGTAAAACACTCACAAGATCCCCAGGGAAGGGAACTTCCAATGCTGACTTCAGGGCGAAGTACTTCTAAAGCAGCAGATGCCAATGAAGAACACAGGTTTCTCTGTTCTTTCTTTTTAGCTTAAATGATCTGCTCAGTTTCCAGGAGCCTAAATAAGTGGCTGAATAAGTCAGCCAAAAGCAATCTCCAATATGAACTTGAAAGAACAGGACTCAGTAAAACTATGGCCCGCAGGCCAAATATACCCTGCTACATGTGTGTGTGTGTGTGTGTGTGTGTGTGTAACAGAACACAGTTTTATCAGAACACAGTCATGTCCATTCATCTATGCATTGCCCATAGTGCTGTTTCACTGCAATAGCAGAGTTGAGCAGTTGCAGCAAAGACCACATTGTCTACACAGTGTAAAACATTTGCTCTCTTGCCCTTTACAGAAAAAGTTGGCTAACCCCTGCCTAGAGCCGAATAGAGGAAGAGGATTTGAGAAGGTGAGAGGATGACTAAGTACAGTTTGGAAAGCCATTTGGATATCTGCCTTTTATCTCTTGGTTTTTCCTAGTGTGTTTTACATTTACATTCAGATTTAGAGCTCTAAGCCATGGGAGAAAACCTACTTTCTTCTTGTGTTAGCTCAGGTTGTCTGAGGACCAAATGCCAAGACAACAGTAGACCTACAAGAGATTTATTGGAGACACCTCTCCTGTGGGGGAAAGCGGAGGAAGCTGGAGGAGGCAGGGAAAGCCCACTGTGGAAGGGGAGGGAAAAGGAAGGAAAGTTGGTTGATAGGAAGAGTCTTAACACTGCAGCACAGTTAGAGTTTGCAAGCCAGCATCACCCATCCGAGGAGTCCTTCCCCACACAGAAATGAGCCAGTCTTAGCACCAGAAGCAGGGCTCTGTGCGAACACAGCAGCCTGCTACTATATTGAAGTATAAATTCAGGTCTGGACATTGGGTCTCTCTCATTCCATTACAGAATTAAATAACTCTGTATTAGGAAGATTGTTTCTAAAGCATAAAATTCATAGAGCACAGATAAGAAGACTTGGAAGCTACAGGCCATGCTACTATTTCAGATTTATCCTGTTTCCAACCTGCCCACAATGGTTGAGTGGCCACTGGGTATACAGAGCACTAGGTTAAGTATTGTGACGAGATGATGGAAGGATATAAAATATTAAAAAGAAAAGTAACCAAGTTCAAAGCAAGTGAGTATAACTTTGTATTTGCTGACAGAGGGACAGTGATACCTGATTTTTTTTTCTTATGCAGTTGTTTTTTAGGCCACTGGCTACTAGTTAGACATTCACAGCATGTATAGACCAGGAAAACTTCCTTTCTGACTGTTAAGTGCCCTCTGACTAGATAGACCACAGAATGAAGAATCTATATGATGTTGGTCTTCGAGTCACTGCCACCTCGACTTCTTTTCTCTTCCGCTTTCCAGATAGAATGTGCATTAACAAGAGTAAAGACACTTTACACATGCCAAATTGCTTTTGAGTTTCCAATTATTATTCCTGCTGTGCAATGGAAACAGGCAGAGACAAGGAAGGGATTTCAAAAAGATGAGTCCATATAATGTTATTTCACAATATAAATGCTTGGCTTTCTTCATTTCTTTCCTCTCTTTTTCTATCCAAACTCCTTTTGTCAAAATGTGATTACAGAGCCACTATGGCCACCAGCTGAATGGTGAATACAGTATAATTTACTATCACTCCAAGAATGTCAGAGTTTGTTTTATTAAATAAGGGAATAAATTGAGATTGATGTTGATAATATATTTTTACTTTCTGTTCAAGTTCCTTAGCTGGATGACCTGGAATCTCAAGAACTTGTTGGTGATTGTTTTAAAAAGCAGAATTCTTCTAGAATACACTGTAGTTTTAGAATTAGAAGACACCCTTCTTCCATGCAGGAATATTATTATCCAAGTCAGCTTATATTGCTTACAGATCAAGGTAGCAGATACAGATTCTTGTTCAGCTTAAATTTATGTCACCTTCTCATGTCTGTGTCCCTCGCTGCTATTTAAGAAAGCTCTGTCATTTTTGCCTTTTACTCCAATTCTAAATAAAATTAGAAAGAAGACAGAGAAAAGGGCAAATAACTTTCTGTTTCTCAAAAGTTAATACCTGTAGCTTCCAAGGCCTCTTACCTCTGCTCTATGATTTTTATGCCTTAGCAACAACCTTCCTAATAATGGTTTGCTGGTAGAAATTTTTGCTAATTCTATAATAAAATGAGAGAGACCCAATGTTCACACTTTAATTTATAATTCATTATATAGAAAGTAGTATTAATAGCATTGTATTTGCAGATACGCTTTTAAGGACAAGAATTCCTACCTTATGTAAGACCTAGAACTTGCTGATGATATAAATTTTGTAAAAACACATTCTGAAGTTGAGCCTCCCACAGTCTCACCACCCACAGCGCCCATCCCAAGAAGTGCAAATGTGTGGAACTCAAACTTACCAAAGGTAAATAAACGTGAATAATTTTAAAAGATCAGAATTAAATTAAGAAATAGTTATAGCTGTGTATATATATAGAGAGAGAACTCTATTCTTTTTATTTTGAGATGTAGTCTTATTCTGTCCCTCAGGCTGGAGTGCAGTGGCAAGATCTTGGCTCGCTGCAGCCTTTGCCTCCAGGGTTCAAGCAATTCTCCCGCTTCAGCCTCTCAAGTATCTGGGACTACAGGTGTGCACCACCATGCCCGGCTAATTTTTGTATTTTTAGTAGAGATGGGGTTTCACCATGTTGGCCAGGATGATCTTGATCTCCTGACCTCATGATCCGCCCGCCTCAGCCTCCCAAAGTGCTGGAATTACAGGCATGAGACACCACACTGGCTAGAACTCTATTCTTAATAGATTTGTTGTTCTTTCTTCAGTCGCATTTTAGAACAATGTACATATCTATGCACTTATATATATATAGTTACTATTAATAAATAAGTTATTAATTAAAGAAAAATCAACAGATATCTTCCCTATGCTTAGTTCTACCTTATTTTAGGTCAATGGTTTCTAAAACTTAGCTTCCAAGTAACCTTTTAATTATTTTTTTATCTGTGTGTCTCATTTTTTGAAATGTTCTATCTATCAAATGAGCAGACCTAAATAGAAATACGTTTTTCCATTTCTATTCATTATTCATCAGAATTTCCAAAGTGCTTGCAATAGTTAGCATATCACCATGAGTTCATATCACTTTAGCTTGAAGACAAGAGACAAGGATTTAGCCTGCAGCAGGGGCAGCTTTGTTGTCAGTAGATACACAGGTTCCATAAGGTTGCTTTAAAAAATAATGAACACCGCCTGTAGGTCTCCTTACTAACTTCATACATCCCCTGAGATCTAGGGACACTGTTGAGAAATATTGCTTGAAGACCGAGGAGCTGTGTTTCTCAACCTTTTTCCAACCTCAATACAGCCCACTCTTATAAGTAGCTACTGATCACAGTGAAATACAGCCCACTCTTATGGGCACATTCTATCCATACTGCCCCCAGGGTAGGAATGTGCTAGAATTTTGGGGAAAGAGTGGGGCCTGTTGAAAGGAGAGAATGTGTGGTTTGAAAAAGTGTCACCAGTGTTTCTAAAATAACCTTCGTTTTACCTCCTCAGTTAGAAGTGACTGCTGGAAGTTATATAATTCCTGAATAAAAAGAGAGTTTACTTATTCAGCTAAGAGAATTAAACTGTTTTCTATGAACTTTAGATATCACTGAATTACTAGGAAGATTTTCATGATCCGACATATTTTTGTTGGGTTTTCTGTATTTTGGAACAGCAAAGTAATACCTTTAATCACTCTTGAAGCCCAGTCACTCTGAGAAAAATACAGTGTTCCTCCAGAATTCCTAAATGTTGAATTCGGTGAGTAGAACATACCAATTTCAAAAAAAAAAAAATACAAGAAAGAAAGCTTTCAGGGATTGTGGCAAAATTTCACCACAAATTTCTCCATATATTCCTTGCATTTTAACTCCTGGGTGGCCTCCTGCTTTGCAGGAAGCTACTTTGAATTTCAGATGCTAAAATAAAACAGTATGAGGATACACATGAATGTGGGAGGCAAGCTTACTGTCCCCTTCCCTGTGATTATGAAAAATGCTTCCCACACTCCCAAAGTTAACATTTCAAATGAAATGATAAACCTGAAATACTAGAATCTATTTTGGAAATGGTAGTCTTGGATGTACACGAAATTGATTTTGTTGAACTTTGATAATCTGCCAACGTTTTCATCATATTTTCCAGGGAGCTTATTATTAACTACTCTCAAAGTACGTGGACACCTTGAATACATTAGAGTAAGCCCCATAGCTTTATCTTTCAAAAGATTTTGAGCTAGAGCGTTGGCTAATTTTATTTTCCTGTAGAAGTGCAATCCTGCCAAAGATTCAAAATTGGAAGCATTCCCCAAACCAAGCCTATTTATTTGTAATACATTATTTTCCTCAGTAATATTTTGCCAAACATGGAGAACTGTGCAAATTTTTAACCATGTAGCTCATGGAATAAGTTTCAGGGACTTAATAATTTGCATTTATGGGGATAAGAAGTGAAATATAGCACAAAAGAGGCTAAAGAATAAACAGAAGATACCATAAGGAAAACTAATTTCCAGATAGTCAATATACTATTCCCATATACATAGGTTTACATCTAAATAACACAAGGGCTATTGTTGAAATAGCCTATATCCACTGGATATTTTTACTTTAGAATTTCCTGCATAGACAACATCATTCTACCAAAAAGTGTTGGAATAATAAACTTGGCAAGCAGAATACATAGGGTCTTGAAACTCTTAATCTGAGGCAATGAATTCATACATGAGGCAACTAAGACACTTAATGGTTGAATACATATTTCAGGTCATACAATGGCAGTCCCAGGCCATTTGCATTTAGGTTTTTTTCTATTACAATATCTAGTTACATATAAAGATCCTAAATGCATTTCATTCTTTATCAAAAAGTGTGAGAGTGGAATGAGAAGTGGCTCATGGGGGCTGTAGAGGCCACAAGAGAACACAGGAAGTAATAACATAGTCAAGATAAACTGTTTATTAAATGGCTTCTGTTGTACTGCCATTTGTCATGTCAAACTCCTAAGTGCTGGGCAAAACTTCTTGAACTAATTAAAACAAAGTATCAATTATTAGTAGGTTAATAAAAGACTGACTGAATGTATTATGTCATAGAATAACAATGACCTTTGGCTAGCCTGACTCCTTGATGCTGCTCTTCCAAAAGACAGAATGGGGAAAACCTTTCCTTTAAAATCAAACGATTTTGATACAATGTCAATTTCTCTATATGGTTACATTTTAGACATTTACTAAAATTTTCTTAAGTTTGTTTCATTTTTGACACATGACATAAGTAGACTTAATTTTAATGTCAATACAATTGTATATGAATTTGTGACAGCCTTCTAAGGAATTATGGAATCTTAAAATATAGAAAGAGCAAATTTCTAGCACTCTTAAAAGAGACCAGCACTTTGAAACTGGGTTTCAATAGAATATATTCTCTATGAATTCCCTACAGACCTTAACAATATCTTACTATCATCATTCACAGAGTCTAGCACAGTACATCAACAATGGGGGTTCCTTAATATTTTTGTGTCAAATTGAGCTGAATACAATAGTTTCTATTCTGACATGCAGGAGACTTGATACAGTTCAAATGTGGCCTTCCTAATGAACAACTTATCAGAAAAGTAACTCAAAAGGCTGTTCACTGCTATTTTCTGAAGAAAGTGATGGCTCATGTGGAAAAGAAAGTTAACTGCCCTCCAAAATTGCCATAATACAGAGATGACTTTGGGAAATGGTTCCACAGACATAGATTACATTCTCCGGCCTCCCTTACAGGTAGGTGGGCACATACAACTAGTCCTTATTGGACTACTAAATCAGTGAGAAATAACTTCTCACGTTGAGCTACTAAATTGTGGTAGTTTTCATTGTAGCAGCTACTCTGAGCCCAATATAGACCATAAAATACCACTTTGCCTACCAGTTGTTCTGTTGTTTTTTTACATGGAACTCCATAGGCACACATTTTTTGTTGTTGTTGTTGTTCCTGGATACAATGAAGTGGTAAAAAGTAATAGTTTGTCACTCAGGAGTTGCAATATTGCTTTTGAGGCATTGCATTATTCAACAGGATTTGCAACATTTGGCTGAATGAATTATCAGTGACTCTGCTGACTTTCCTGTTGGTGGCAGAGCTCTGAAGTGCTTGCTCAGATCTTTAAAAAACATCATTTTTCTCTTCAATCAAACACAGGTAGATGTATGCCTTCACATTCCTCTCTTCCTCTCATTCATTCTCCTTTTTCTACCCATACTTACTCTGATGCCCTTGATACTTATAGAGATTCCTAACCAAATAGCTCAATTTTTAACTGCAGTTTTTGTAATGATCAAATCAGCATTTTTCCACATCTGATGAATTATTGGCAATTGAAGAAGTGGATATCATCTTGTATTTAATTTATAATTGTTGCATTCCAGGTGTCACTAATATTACCTATTAGAAACTATTATCATGATGTTGATCAGTTATGAGACAGTTAAGTAGGCTGCCTTGGAAACTGGAGTAACTCTTTTATGTTATAAAGAGGTACAAATCAAATTTCCTTTGTACATATTCAGCACAAGTTCAGATTTATGCCTTTAATAAAGCACAGTAGTGATCTGGTTGCATATCTGAAACTAACAATGTGCAGAATTTTCCCTGTGGGTGCCATTTGCCTGTAAGCCATGAGTAGGAGGTTGCATGGTCCCAACAGAGTAAAAACATTTTCCAGAATCCTGCTGGGTAAGTCAATAGTGAAATGGACTTCTAATGAGGAAGTGGGTAGTTAGAAACTCTGTAATTACTTCGTAATCATTTCTACCTGCAAACATTTGTTGTTGGCTAAGTGCTATTACGTTTCAAGATATGATCATATCTTTACTATTTCAATGGCTCCTTGATTCCCTCATATTCTTGGATCTAAGGTCCCAAACTTTTCAAATCGATTATGACATCCTTTGTGATCTACCCAAAGTTTGCTTTTCTAGGTCTATCTCTCATACTGCCTTACTTCCTCACAATAACTCCACTCTAACACACACACATGCGCATAACTTTTTTGCTCCAAGAATATGAACTGTTGCTTCTGTATTCATTCTTGCATACATTAACTCTAGTTGACTAACAATTTCTCCAGAGAGACTTTCTTCATGGTTTAATCCTTGAAAAGAAGACTGACACAAAGATCATTCTGCTAGAAGATTTTTAGAAATAACTCTTGGGATCAGTATCCATAGATGGAAAAAGAAGAAACGAGATTGAGAACAGAAGTCCGGCTGTGATGAAATTCAAACAGAAATCTCAGATGATTCTATGAAGAGTTTTGAAGCTGACTTTTGCCCTAAGTTGGGAGAAAAGGGTCAGGAATTTATATTTCATATCAATCTGGTACTGGACACAAAGTGCTGAAGGAAGAAACATAACCTTAAGTGAAGCAGCTATCATCAATCAAGGGAGTACCTGAAGGGAACCTAGAGCTAAGGCATTCTGCCAGCAGGACTTTCAGCAGCAGAGGGAATAAATCACTTTTTCTAGAAGAGAAATCTAGAAAGCAAATTAAAAAATCCACCCTACAGTCCACCCTTGCCTCCACTAAGATCCACCTTTTTGTATAAACTGAAAATATTTTAGATCAAAATGTATAGGATGCAACTGCATTATGCTGAGGAAATCCATAGCCCTAAAAAGTGATCTAAAAATTGATTACAGGAATGGGCCCCCAAGTGGGAAAAAGCTGTCAGAATCACATTTTTCAGAACTTTGGAAAGATTTTTTTTAATCAGAGGTTTATAGAAATCAAGGGAATGCTCAATTATAAAAAATAAGGGCACTTACACACAGTATAAGAATTTTGTGGCATTTTATCTTACCCTTGCCCAACTCCAGCTCGTTGACTTATTTGAAGACAGCATCTGGTGTTTCTGATATGAGTCTTTGGTATCAAAGGAAGCAAAATTAGCCTTGTTCTAATGAAACTGTGTTTGTGTGTTCTGACCCGTCTGGGGATTCTCTCAAGGAACGATATAAGGTCTTGCCTTTGTTTCACCTAATTCAGAACTTTCCGAAAACAGAACTAGTTATGCTGAGGTCATTTTCTGAAAACATTGAAAAGCAAATGAGCCAGCTACTGTTAAACTATGAAAAAATATAGTAGTCGAAACACATATAAGAGACATGCCAAAAATCTGGGAGAAAAAAACTGAGGAAAATATGTTAACAAAATATAAAACAAATACAAAATTGAGAGTGTAGTCAGGAGAAAGAGATTTCGTTTTAGTCATGAAACAACAGAAATGATTACAGATCCTAGAGGCAAAATTTTGAAATTTATAGATATATTCTGGAAACATTTCATCAGAATAGACTCAATGAAATAAAAAAATAAAATTGAAACCTGAAAAAGTTTTATTAAATTAGTCAAGTCAGTAATGTAAAACTTTCTACCAAAAAACTCCAAGTCTAGATTGTTTCACTGCTGAGTTCTCCCAGACATTTAAGAAAAAATAATTTTAATTGCATACAAATTCTTCCAGATAATTTAAAAAGTGTTTTAATTCTCAACAAATTCAACTGGTTTGAATAACACTAACACTGCCTAGATAGCAAATGCCAACAATGGCAGTAAAAGAAAAGAAAATCATGAGCCAATCTCATTCACAAACATAGGCGTAAAAAATTCAAACAAAATCTTATCATCTCAGAAGCAGCAATATATGAAAATAATACTACATCATAACCAAGTTGGATTTATATGTCTATAATAAATTCGGTTCAACAGTTGAAAATCAATAATTTAAGTGTGTTAAATATCCAGAAAACATAAATTACAACTTCTAAACTAGTAAAAGCAAACGAGTGATAAAAAATGGGGATAAAATGTTTTTTTAATCTTGACAAATCCAACAAGGTAGAAAAGGGTGGGGGAAGGGAAAAGCATTCAAATGGAGAAAATAAAAACACAACATAAAATTGTAGAAATAACTCCAAATATACCAATAATCATTGCACATATAAATGCACTAACTTGCCAAGTTTGTCAGACTAGAAAACACTGATAAATCAAGAAATTTAAAGCCGTGAAAGTAATAATAAGAACTGAAAACAGAGGCAATTAAAGTCTTTGCTTCTGAGGAGCTATACGAGGAATAAGAAGCAATGAATTAGGAGTTTCCCTACAACTTCCTTCCAGTTTGAAGTTTTTACTAAATGTTTAGTTATAAAACTGAATCTTTCAAGAATTCCACTCATTTATAAGTGTTCTTTTTTTCTGTATAACACCTAAAATGTTTGCAAGGCAGGTCACAGAAAAAATACAAAATAAACACCTAAAATATTCCTTATTTTTTTCCAAGCATTATATGTTTCTAGGTTGTTAGCCCTTAAAATGAATGATTAAACCAAAACCTGCCTTTTAAATTCTTCTTCACAACAGGTCACTGGCCATTACCTAGCCTCTCGGTATGGGGGTAACAGATTCAAAGCTCCAAATCATGGTCTCATTAAAAACCACTGATCTTCCTTTTTTGAATCTGACAATAATATTCTCAAGTTTCTTTATTTGACACATGGACTATTATAGAAAAGAATATAATTTCTGTCAGCAGAACACAGCCCCTTCATTTTGCCAAAGAAAGATTAAAACTGATCGTTTTAATTGTTTCAAATACATTCGGTGGAGATGTTTTCTGGCCACAACTGGATCCAATGAAACTATACTCATTTCAATTGTATTTACTATGCCCCAAAAGCCGAGAAGCTAATGCTTTTTTTTTCAGTGTACTGAATTACTGAACCATCACAAACTCTTTCACATAATAAACAACTTGTTTGCTCTAGGAATAGTATTTTGTGAAACGATAGAGAATACAATTTTAGAACTGGAAGGCTCTTAAGAACATTCATTTTGTCCAACTCATTTTATAGATAGGGAAAATGAAGCCCAGAAAATTTAAAACGCCTTTCATAGACTTACAGAGAGCTAATGGCAAAGTCAGGCTAGATCTGAGTCTCCTCATTCCTGCTTTCTCTGTGTGTACACAATCTGAGAACTAGCACCAAGGATGTTGAAAATCTGGGGGAAAAAAAAAACTTCAATCATAGGAATCAGGCCCCGTCTTATATCAAGAATGTATCATATTAAATGACAATTACAGAAAAAGGGAAGGGCAGGTCAATACACTTGTTGGCACGTCTTGGTCATCTCAGCAGTTCTTGACGATGTGGTCCTAGTGGCGTTAATTTGGATCAGAGGATTTATGGTCAGCATCATGTAGTGTACATGAGTGATAATTGGGCTTTCTCATATACTAAAGAAAAAGCCATAATTAAACTGTTTTAAATAATTATTTTGTTTCAAAAGAATAACTTAGTAATGTAGGCATAGACTGAATCTAAGATTTAATTACTAAAAGCTGTGTGATATTTTCAGTGATGAAGACCTGTCTAAAAGTCTTGAGAGATCATATCATCACTCTGAAGCAGTGCTACTGAATGCAGCAATATTTTGTACAAATACAAAAAATTGTGTTAAAAACACAAAATTTCAGCCTCACCTACACCTAACTGCAAGTAGAGCTAAGGATCTGTGTTCTAATAAGCTCTCCAGGTGCTTCCCATGCATGTTCAATAGAGAGGTTATCAACCGTTTTTGCACACTGGGATCACATTTTAAAATGCTAACACCTGAGTTCCACCCCATATTCATATTTATTGGACTGGAATGTAGCCAAGATATAACCATGGTTGAGAATCAGTTCTCCAACAAATCATCTAGAACATTTGTTTTGCTTCCTCCTCCTCCTCCTCTTCCTTCTTCTTCCTCTTCCTCTTCTTTTTAATAGAGATGAG
Source organism: Cebus imitator (assembly GCF_001604975.1). Taxonomy (NCBI): domain Eukaryota; kingdom Metazoa; phylum Chordata; class Mammalia; order Primates; family Cebidae; genus Cebus; species Cebus imitator. Next base: position 734,003 of record NW_016107762.1, read on the forward strand.
GTCTATTAAAAAATGTTGGCTGGCCATGTTGGCCAGGCTGTTTTCTCTCTCTTTTTTTCTTTTAACTTTCATTTTAGGTTCAGGGATGCATATGCAGGTTTGTGGTATAGGTAAATTGGTAATTTGCATGTCATGAGGTTCAGTGTACCAATTATTTTATTACCCACGTAATGAGCACAGCACCCAATAGGTAGTTTTTCAATCTTCATTGATATGGTTTGTGTCTCCACCCAACTCTCACCTTGAATTCTAATAATCCCCATGTGTCAAGAGCGGGACCAGTTGGAGATAACTGCCTCATCTGGGTGGTTCCCCCATACTGTTCTTGTGATAGTGAGTGAGATCTCATGACATATGATGGTTTTATAAGGGGTTTCCCCTTCTGCTTGACTCTATTCTTCTATCTTTGCTACCATGTGAAGAAGGACATGTTTGCTTCCCCTTCTACCATGATTATAAGTTTCTTGAGACTTTCCTAGCCATGCAGAATTGTGAGTCAATTAAACCTCTTTCCTTTATAAATTACCCAGTCTTGGGCAGTTCTTTATAGCAGCATGAGAATGGACTAATACATTCACCCTCCTCTCACCCTCCCCCCTCAATAGGCCCCCAGTGCCTATTGGTTTGTTTTTTTTTTACATCCATATGTACTCAATATTTGACTCCCACTTATTGATGAGAACATGTGGTATTTGATTTTCTATCCTGTTAGTTCACTTAGGATAACAGCCTCCACCTTCATCCATGTTGCTGCAAATACATAATCTCATTCTTTTTTATGGCTGCATAGCATTGCTTCATGTATATAAACCACATTTTTATTTATCCAATCCACCATTGATACACATCTAGGTTGTTTCCATGTCTTTACTATTGTGACTAGTTATGTAATCAACATATGCATGCATATGTCTTTATGATAAAGTGATTTATATTCCTTTGGGTATATACCCAATAGTGTGATTGCTGTGTTAAATGGTAATTCTGTTTTAGGTTCCTTCAGAATTCTAGGCTGGTTTCAAACTTCTGGCCTCAGGGAACCCTCTTGTTTTAGTGTCCCAACTAGCTGGGGTTACAGACATATGGCACGTTGCCTGACTTGTTTCGAGTCTTTCTTATGAAATTATTGAAAATGGATCCCATCCTACCAAGCTCCCCCAAAGTTTTGAACAGAAGTCTACAAAATGGGGAGATAAAAAGGAAACCTATTTGAATGTAGGCATAAAATATAACTTCTATTTTTATTTATTTTAAATTTCAAAATTTTAAATTTTATTTTTGCCTATGTTCTCTATAATATATTAATATAGGTGTAAAAAGTAAAATACAAGGGTAATTTTAAAATAAATATTATAAATTCAGAGGATGCATATAACATCTATTTAATTATAAGAGTTCATTATATAGAATAACAGTTTTAAAACTTGAGTGTACATGAAAATCACCTGGGAAACTTACTAAAAATGCAGATTCATGGAGACTTCATGCCCGAGATAAATGCCGTTAACCTAAATTTGAGCCCAGAAATCTATATTTACAAGCCATGTCCCAGATTATTTCAATGTTTAAATGCCCCATAGACACTCTTTAAGAAATATTTGTTTAAAACCAGGTACTGTTGTAGTTAGGGAGAAAATAGAGAGAAGTATTTGGGAAGGTAGAGCACCCATTCAAGGATTCAAAGGGTGATAGTATCTCAATGAGAGAATCGCGTTCAAAGGCGCAAACCTCAGCTGTGAAGCATACTGGTATACTCAACGGGATTAGTTTATTGGGGTTAGCCCTGGTTACAAAGACAGCTACATAATCAGTGAGATATACACATATATCATATTATTATACAAAATATCTTATTAGCTATCATATGTAATATGAAATTATCATATATAATACAGTATCTAGCATAAATATATATTAATATATATTCATATTATATCTATATTTATATTAGATATGTTTTACATATATATAAACGTGTATGTGCGTATATATATATATATATATATATATGTATATATCTAATCTGAGGAATGCAAGACTTTTGAAATTATCAGGCCAAGAGAGGCATTAAAATGAGACAGCAATCACATTTTATCTCCCCCTTTGAGCTATGTAATATTCTCTTGAAACTGCCTGCCCTTGCCACAAGTAACTATAAGTTAATCTAATAACCTCACCCTGACACCATATCCTATAGCTTAACAATGTACAGTCAATTACAAATCAATGTTATTTCTGTAAACCAATGAAGATTCCTGATGAACAATTCTGGATCAGCCCACTCCTTGTTCCCCTTTTCTGCCTTCAAAACCACGCTTGTAACAAAGGCTGATGGGAGGGCTCTCCATGAAAACTTGGAAGTGTGTTCCAAAGAAACTATATTAATTTTGTCTCAGTTTCTTCTTTTAGGTCAACACAAGGAATATTAATAGATACCTTTATAATGAGAAATAAAACTTTTAAGCAGACTATAGTGGTTCTTATCAGTTGCCAATGCATTATGGCACTGAATAAAAAATACTGGATGCCAAGTTATTATTATAAATTTACTTCTATAGCCTGGAAAAAAGAGTAAAGAGAAAAGTATAATTTGAAGTTTTAATAGTTACTGCCTGCAAAATATGATAGGTGACACACTGGCACAAAGAGAAGAGAAACTGGGCTAAATATAAATATAAATATAAATAAATGTACCAATTAAAAGGCAGAGACTGCCAGAGTATGTGCAAACAAAACCATCTCTGTGTTTCCTACAAGAAACTCATTTACAAATAGTTAAAAGTAAATAGATGTAATAAGATATACCATGCTAACACTAATCAAAGAAAGCTGACAGATTTCAGAGAAAATAATATTACCAGAGACAGAAGATTGCTTCATAATGTCAACCAGTCAACTATTAGAGAAAATAGCTGCCTTAAATATGTATGCACGTAACTACAGAATTTAAATAAAAACAAAGCAAAAATGGATGTATCTGCAAAGAAAAATAAATACATCCACAACTGGAGTCCGAGATAGACTGGGGGAAAAAACAAATCCAGACCAAAAAAGAATATCTACTAGATTATTGTATTTATATAACATTCTAGAAAACTGGAATAATCTATTATGACAGAATGCAGATCACTGGCTGCCTTGGAATGGGGTAAAGTAGGACAGAAGAAACATTTGGGTATGATGGTTATGTTCATTAATCGTGGTCAAAACTCCATGAGTATATTCATATGTCAAAATGTATCAAATCGTATACTTTAAACATATTTGGTTTACTGTACATTAATTATACATAAAAATCACTCTTGACCCAGAAAACCTTGCCCTGTGGCCTCTGGCCATGCTAGAATTAAACAAGTCACACCTTGTCGGGATTTGTTTTTTAATGGTAATAATACCTTTTGTAAATTATACAAACTATTCTGGTCTTACATCAATACTGGCCTAATTTATACATTTTAAACTGCAGTGGGAGCTTCTTTTTAGATGAAAAAATATGTCTAAATAGTGAATTCTATCATAAACAGGCTCCATTTCCTAAATTCCTTTTATTCTTAGAATCCCCAATGCAACTTTCATAGCTTCTATTCTTTCTCTTTCTGTCTCTTTCTCCAATATCAAAATCTACTTTTGCCAGGGCCTGGGTGGTATGTTCCAGGACCCCCAGTAGATGCATGAAACCACAAATAGTAGCAAATGCAATTATTGTCAATCTTCTGTTCACGTCTTCCACCCACAAATTTAATGCCTTTTCCACCTAAGTAAACATTTATTAAGCACTGCATCTGTAACTTTTGCAGTTTGATGTGTAACATCAAAACCAGCATAAATTTATTTTTCCTTCAAATTTCCAGCATAAATTTATTTTTCCTTCATGAATAGAAGATTCATTCTTGCCTTAAATCATAGCAACCTCAGCACATAATTTTTTCTTTTCTAAGTTGAGAAATTTTACCTTTTCACTTAAAAGCAGCACTTTATGGCTTTGCTTTGTTACTTTTGTTTTTTGGGGCCATTATTAAGTAAAATAAGGGTTACTTGAACACAAACACTACAGTATCAAGATTGTCCATCTCATAACTGAAAGGGCTGCTAAATGACTAATGGGCTGGTAGCATATACAGTATGAATATGCTGGGCAAAGGGATGATTCATGTCCTGGGTGGGGCTTAGTGAGATAGCAAGAAATTTCATCATGCTATTCAGACTGGTATGCAATTTAAAACTTATGAATTGTTTATTTCTGGAATCTCCCATTAAATATTTTCAGACCAGAGTTGGCCATCGGTGGCTGCAACCATGTAAAACACAACAGCAGATAAAGAAGGACTACTGTATTTTTACTTGCCCTAGATACTTTATGAGATTTAACTATTCTAGGGGAAATTACTGATTTAAATAAAAATAATAAAGCATTAATCCAAAGGAATGAATTCAGTTTTGTGGCATTTCAGACATCATAAATAGGGTAAGATAAATAATTTGGGATTGAAAGAACTAATTCTGTAATAACATTATCATAAATAATGTTGTTCTTTTGTCTATCCAGAACCTATGATCCCTATTTTTGGTATCTCAAAGGAAAATTATTAACTTAATTTTCTTTTAACATTCATTTTTTCACTCTTAATTCTTTTGCTTGGACCAATCCATACTCCAGGTCTAATAAGCATAAAAGCTTATGTTTCTTCTAAAAAAACTGTTAACTAGCACAGGAATTTCTCTATTATCATTAACAACTTATAACTCTAGACAAATATATGACATAACTCTTTTCAAACTTTAGACAATAGGCAATGCAGGACTTTTGTCCCTGAGAGAAGGGAAATCAAAAAGGTAGAAGCCCTGGCCAGGAGTGATGGCTCACGCTTGTAATTCCAGCACTTTGGGAGGCCCAGGTGGGTGGATCACGAGGTCAAGGGATAGAGCCCATTCTGGCCAACATGGTGAAACCCCATCTCTACTAAAAACACAAAAAAATTAGCTGGGCATGGTGGCACACACCTATAGTCCCAGCTACTCAGAAGGCTGAGGCAGGAGATTCACTTGAACCCAGGAGGCTGAGGTTACAGTGAGCCGAGATCTCATGACTGCACTCCAGCCTGGTGACAGGGCAGGACTCCGTCTTTAAAAATAAAAAAAATAGAAGCCCTATGATTGGTCTGTTTTACTGCGTGGAGTCATTTTGCTGGCCAGAGTCTAGATGGGAGGAATCCAAGCAGTCCAGCAACTTGGCCAGGTTGAGAAGACATAGATTGGAGATCAGGAAAGCTAACATAGAATTTTGTAGGATAAATGTCAAAGAAGAGGTTGCTACATATGTGCAGAGGAGTATCAATAAGTCTTTAGTCGATTACTGATTTATGCTGAGTAAGAGAAAAGTACCTGGGGCAGGGAAAAGAAGCACCAGAAATCAGTAGACCAAACAGGTCTCAAAATTGAGACCTGGCTGGGAATAATTTTTATTCTCATTAGCAATGCTGGAGAGCCTAATAATATAGGGAACGTTAGGCAAATTCTTTAAAAGGGCATCACAGTAGTAATAAGGCTAAATATGCTCTAGATAAAAGGCTGTTGTGGAACCACTTTAATAGCAATTAAAAAGCAAGCTTTAAAAAACATACCTTCAATAATTAATTGCATGATAAAATATCAGAATAATTCTTAAGAGAATATAACAAAATCCAGTACTCAACAACGTAACTTTTACAGATTCAGCACCTAATCAAAATTACCAGAGCACCAAAGAAGCAGGAAAATATAAACTGTAACCAAGAAAAAGAGCAGTCCATAGAAACAGAACTAGAAATGACAATGGTGGTAGAACTAACAGACCAGAATGTTAATGAAGCCATTCAAATTGTCCTAATGTTCAAGAAAGTAGAAGAAAATGTGAGAACAACGATTTGAGAAATAGAATATAGTTATAACAGTCTGAATGAAACTTTTAGAGATAAGATATATGTCTTAAATAAAAAATACATTGGGTAAAACTAATAGCAAATAAGATACTGAAGAAGAAAAGATTTATGGATTCAAGGCATAGCAAATGAAGCAAAAATGATGAGTACATTAGTTGTGGGACAATATCAGGAAGTAAAGCATACAAAAAATTTGAGTTATAGGAAACTAAAAGTAAAGGAAGGTCAAAAAAATATTTGACTAAATAGTTGACAAAATTTTTCTAAATTTTATGTAAAATAGAATCTTACAGATCCAAGAAGTTACATGAACTCAAAACAGAATAAACATTAAGAAACCCACATCAGGCCAGGCACAGTGGCTCACGCCTATAATCCCAGCACTTTGGGAGGCCGAGGCGGGTGGATCAAGGCCGAGGTCAAGAGATCGAGACCATGCTGGTCAACATGGTGAAACCCTGTCTCTACTAAAAATACAAAAAAATTAGCTGGGCATGGTGGTGCATGCCTGTAGTCCCAGTTACTCATGAGGCTGAGGCAGGAGAATTGCTTGAACCCAGGAGGTGGAGGTTTCAGTGAGCCGAGATCGCACCATTGTACTCCAGCCTGGGTAACAAGAGTGAAACTCCATCTCAAAAAAAAAGAAAGAGAAAAAAAAAGAAACCCCTATCAAGGCATATCCCAACCCAATTAATAAAAAAGATGAAAAAGATTAAATATTATAAGGAGTCAGAGAGAAAAAATAAGACATATTACATACGCAGAAACAAGCATAAGAATGGCAGCAAATTTATCCTCAAAACTGAAGTACACCAGAAGACAATGAACCACTGAAAAGAAAATTCTGTAGCACTAGAATATATATGATCTTAGTTCAGCCTTCTCTAACAGGATTTATATAATGGGATACAAAAATTTGCCAGACGTGGTGGCTTACACCTGTAATCCCAGCTACAGCAGGCTGAGGCAGCAGAAATCACTCAAACTCAGGCAGCAGAGGTTGCAGTGAGCTGAGACCATGTTATTGCATTCCAGTCAGGGCAACAGAGTGACCCTGGTCTTAAAAAAAAAAAATTTTATCTAATGAGTAATTTATATAAACAACAGAAGTATATCATTAACAGTTCTGGAAGCTGGGAAGTACAAGATTAAGGCACTAGAAATTTGGTGTCTGGTGAGAGTTTATGTCTCATAGATGGCACCTTCTGTATCCTTGCATGATGGGAGGGGCAAGCAGGCCCTCTCAAGCTTTTTTTTAATAAGGGTACTAATTTCACTCATGAGGACTCTGTCCTTATGACCTAACCATGTCCTAAAGCCCCACCTCTTAATATTGTCACACTGGGGATTAAGCTCCAACATATGAATTTTGGGAGGTTGCTAATGTCCAGACCATGAAATATACCCAGCAAAAGTATATTTCAAAAAGGAAAATGAAATAAACAGTTTATCAGACAAACAAAAACTTATCATTACTCTTAACAAGAAATTCACTACAAGATCTTATAAAATTAAAGTTTTTCAGACATAAGAAAAATTATGCCTTGTGGAAAATTAAATTGACATAAAGAAATTTAAGGTACTAGAATAGGAAATGCATTCATAATTAGAAAAGACATTTTGCCATTTACCATTCTATATGGTAGGTAATATTACCCTACTTTGTAAATAAGAAAACTGACTATTAAAGAGGCTAAATAGAGACCCAGAGTTATACAACTAGTAAATGCAAAACCAGGCACCTGGACCTCTATGATGCCAAATTTCATGTTCATGTCTCTAATATTATTTAAGGAAAAAGAGAACATAAAACCTACACTTTTAGATTATTTTCATCCTCCATTGTTAAGCATGACATTGTGGGAGTCCTGACAACTCCTCTATTCTCAATATGTCTAATTAAATAGAAAAGGTTGAAATCACATGGTATGTATTCTAAAACCATAGTATGCCTGTATACAAAATGTTGTTGATTACTATTAATGCATACATATTTACTATATTTTTAGAAATAAATTATATTAATAAGAATACAGATTGAGGAAATAATTGCAATAGGAGTAAAACAAATCAGGAAAATATTCTTTAGTTGTAAATAAGAATATCACATACACAAAAAAGTTCACATACACACACAGTCATTTGAGATACCCTATATGGATTGTGACATTAAAAAATTGGATAAGCAGGAACCTCATTAGGTATGTTCAGGGATAAAAAGACCATAATATGTTATATTAAACTGGGACACCATACTGGATTAGATGACTGCTATATTCTGAGCTGCATAGTAATTTGAATGTCATTGCTATGCACAGGAAAATGCTTTAAGTTTAGCGGTACGGAGGTCATTATGCAAATATGATCCTTCTTTGTCTAGCCTAGTCCCATTTGCAAAACTTAATATCCACAGTCTTGTTTTAGAAGCTCACTAAATCATTCTACAACAAATACAAGGCAAGAATAACTAATAGAGGAAAGTTAGCGAAAAACTAATGGCTGAGGCATAATATCCAAATGAGGAAATATATTTTGTTTAAATGAACGATGAAATTGAAAATAATTACAACAAGCAAAAGATACTGCTAACTTAACAGAATAGAAAATACATTGGTTTACGTGTAAATGGTTCTGACCTGAATAAACCAACCCATTATGGTCCCAAAGTAACTGTTTTGTCACATTTAGAATGTTAGGACCCTCTATTAGAAGTTCCATGTTTCGGATTCTAAAAGGAAATATATCTGTCAAAGTTATTGGTCTTTGATTTATTCAATTCATTAAGAATAAAATATTATACTTTATGCATACTCAAATAGCAAGAACAGCTACCATTCCTTGAGCATTTAGTATTTTGCAGGCATTGTTGCAAGTGTTGTATGAACACATTTAATACTTACAACAAACTATGAGGTAAATAGTATAGCATTTTTATTTGCAAATGAGGAAACTGAAGCCCAGAGAGGTTAAGTTGTCCAAGGTCATACAGTGTCAGATACTACAAACAGTATTTGAGCCTAGCCATCCTGGTTATAGAGATTGCAGATTTTACTACTATACTGTGCTAACTCCACTACAGAAGTAATATTATGTGTTTGTGTCTGAGTGTGTGTGCATTATGTATATGTGGTTCGTTGGGGTATATGAGTTTTTTATAATTTTTAGACTAACTTTTTAAAACATTTATTATCTTAGCCATTTTTTGTTTTGTTTTGTTTTTTTGAGACAGAGTCTGGCTGTGTTGCCCAAGCTGAGGTGCAATGGCATGATCTTGGGTCACTGCAACCTCGCCTCCCTTAGTTCCAGTGATTCTTCTGCCTCAGCCTCCTGAGTAGCTGGGACTATGGCATGCACCACCACGTCTGGCTATTTTTTGTATTTTTAGTAGAGATGGAGTTCTATCATGTTGGCCAGGCTGGTCTCAAACTCCTGCCCTCACTCTATCCACCCTCTTCAGCCTCCCTAGGTGCTTGAGTTACAGGCATGAGCCACCGTGCTTGGCCTTATCTTAACCATTTTTAAATGTACGGTTCAGTGGTATTAAGTACATTCACATCGTTGTACAACCATCACCACCATCTATCTCCAGGACTCTTTTCATCTTGCAAAACTGAAACTCTATACCCATTAAACAATTACTGCCCTCTCTCGCCCCTTTTCTCCAACATTTTACTTTGTTTATGAGCTTGACTAATTTAGATACATCATATAAGTGGAATCAATACTTGCCTTTTTGTGACTGGCTTATTTCATTTATCATTATGGCCTCAAGGTCCATCTGTATTGCAGCATATGACAGAATTTCCTTCTTTTTTAAGGCTGAATAACATTCCATTGTATCTAATAAGTCACATTTTGTTTATCCATTCATCCATCTATGGACACATGAGTTGATTCCTTCTTTTGACTATTGTGAATGATGCTGCCATGAATATGGGTATGCAAATATCTCTCTGATTTCTTGCCTTCAGTTATTTTGTATATATGCCCAGAAATAGAATTGCTGGATCATATAGGAATTCTATTTTTAATTTTTTGAGAACTGCCATAACGTTTTCCATAGCAGCTGCACCATTTTATATCCCCACCAACAAAGCACAAAAATTCTAATTTCGCCACATCCTTGCCAAAACCTGTTATGTACTGCTTTTATGATAGCCATCATCTTAATGACTATGAGGTGGGATATGTGTTTTAAGTTCTTAGACGTTTCCAGATTCTGTATTCTGACTTATGGCATACACTGTGGAGTTTATCTCACTTAGAATGTTTGCCACAACCATGTCCGCTGTTAAGGGGTAATAGGCATAAATGCACATAATGTGTAGCAGATGACTTCTGAGGCATGTGGCCATATGCTTTATACATGTGACCCTGCCCTTTGGACCAAAGAATGGCACCTGAATCACCAGCCTAACAATGAGGTGTTTTAATGCAAGAAAAACAAAAGGATTCTCCAAAGGCATCTACCCAAGTTTCCTCTAGCAGTTTCTGTCCTGCGATCTCTGTCTTTGTGGGCTGTCACCCTCAGGAGGTTTAACTAAAAATTTTAAATCACACTCAGTCCGTCCCTAACAGCAGAAGCGGAGGCAACAGAAACAGATGAAGAATTTAAGACCCCAGAACCGTGAAACATTTATAGGCACCAGTTCTGGAAAGTTTGACCACTGGCCAGCTCATCAGGGCTACTCTGTTTTCCCTAATGGTAATCTACTGTTGGGGAGATTTGGCTCCCCAACAATTTTGCACATTTTTCAATATACCCTTCCAATAAATGTGACCTTTGTACTCTAAGCCTGCCTCTGTTCCTTATAACCTGACTTCGTCTAACATGAAGATTAGAAACAGATATACACTTATTAATTAAAACCAAAAAGATTTGAGCTTTATAAAGCCCTTCTTACATTTTTTTAAAGTAACTTTAGTGAGGTATTTTTGCTTTGCACAGTTATGTTCCTTTCTATGCTTTGATGCTCATCTTAAGATCTCTCTTCTACCTAAGTAGGAAAATTAGTTAGGTTAAAAAAAAAAACAAAACTGAAAATGTTGGAAACTGAAATGTATAGGGACCAGCCTGTGTGGAGACTGGAAATTTCAAACTGCAAGTAGGTCTCCAAATCTCAGCCATGATAATCTATGTCTACTCTAGTACAATCTGTGAGCCAGGCTGACAAAGTATATACCATCTTTTGACCCCAAACATGGAGAATAAAATCAGACCACTGAAAAGCCACACACAAACTCTTTTCCCAACTAGGCTAAAAAGTAAAAGGTGGTGAGTCTTAATAAGTTTACATTTTTCAAACAATTTTAAATGAGGTGGGGAGATGGGAAAATAAATATCAATATACACACCAAGTAACCATAAGTTTAATGTCATCCTGGTTTTAACAAGTCAATTTCTAATTAAGGAATTGGTAAGAATATCAGCAGGTATTTGTTGAGTGAATTTTGTGCCAGCCGCTCTGCACACATTAATATCTACAGCAATCTCATGAGATAGGAATAATGTTCCACATGTTACACGCGACATTCAGTTATCTGGCCCAAAGCAAAAAGCTAGTAAGTGAAAAAACAGCTATTCAAAATCTGGCTGGTAGTAAGTGAAAAAACAGCTATTCAAAATCTGGCTAGCTGACACCAAAACCCATGTTTTTAAATTTCAGGATGCTTTTCATAGTAGTTATTAAATGCATAGTAATAAATAAAGAAGGTAACAAAAGTCTACTGAGTAAAGCACGACAAAATCTCCAAATACAGAATGTTATATGTTGTGTGAAAGAGACAATGTCTCTTTCCCTAGTAGTTTGGTTCCTGGCTTCATGTATGCAAACAAGAATGTAAGGGGCAAATGAATTCTGTCTACTCTTTCTTAACACATATTATTCTGTTTTTGGCATAATTCCTTTACCCTCTTTGTCTTACTTTTCCCCAGTAAACTTTTAATTCTCTTGTCTAGACCCCAGGCACTGCTTTCCTAGACAGCTATAACCTTCCCACCAGTCTCCTAATACCATGGCCAAAGCTATTTTCCATACCTGCCACTTTCACGCTGTACTTTTATATGAAATCCCTAGGGTTTCCCACGGCTCTACTAATTACAGAAATGTGGGCAGTTCCCTTCAGGAGCTCACCCCACCCTACCTGACTGCTCCCTCCACTGCTATAACCCAACTGGTTTATATATTATGTGTTATAGAGGGTGCACTAACCCCTCCATCCTAGACAAGCTGGCTTTTTTACATTCTTCTTCATCTCAAAGGTTCATGTAAACCGCTCCAAGTCACATTTGCAGAATGGGTTGCCAAAAAAGAAATTCAAAGTTGGCAAAGGGCTTTCTTGACTTTTATGAAATCTTTTTGAACAGATCCGCTTCACTATTCATCCCAGGTGATCCCTCTTCACCATATTAATTAATTTGGCAATAAAATTGAGGCTGAGAGTCCATTCCAAATGAATTTGCAAAATTAGCTTTTATTCTAAGGTGGGCACATGACACTGTATGTACAAAGAGGAGTGGTCCATTTAAAACAGAAGTAGGCCTTTTGTTTGCCCCACTGTCTCTATTATCAATATTCTTATTTTCAAATCTATACTTCAAAGGGAAAGAACTCCAACCGAGGGTGGGGAGATGACACTCTTCTGAGCCAGGCAATGTTCTTTTCTACTCACAGCCACTCCTTGGCCAAACTGCAGAGTTTGTTAACTTGTTCTACATGGCTGTCAATGTGACAGCCAAGGAAATAACCTCAACTATACCCAGCAGTTCTCCATTGGAATCACATCATGATGTGTGTTAGAACACTTGCAGTATCTCTCATGTTCTTTTTTCTGGGACTGCAATTTGTAAATCCACTGTAAGCCAGAAGCTGCCAGTGTCCATATTTGTCATTTTGTGGAAAGGACTCGCCTGAAAAGGAAGGCAACACAAAGTAGAGCCAAGAGGAGAGAGCCCTGCCAACATCATGTGAGCTCTTGGATTTCGCCATGCCTGAAGACAGTACTATCCCTTGGGCTTTCTGCTGATACAAGCCAACAAATCTCTATGCATCTAGCTTAAGCAAGGATGGCTGGAATATTTTTGTCACTTGCAATTGTGTGAGCTCTAAATAATAAACAGTGTGTGGTTCAGAGGAAACATGACTGTGTGAGGTATATGTCCCAATAGGAAACAGATGGCACTCTCAAATTGGGTAATTTTAGAGAATTTTTTAAATTAGATTCTGTTTACAAAGTGTAGGCAGGGTAGATCAGAATCACAAAGGTTGTGCATTAACACGAGGTTTGTTAAAGTTGTGTTGTAATCACCCTTAGGCTCGAAAGGACAAGGAGAGAACGAAGTAACCAGAAACACAAAAGGGAAGACTGAGGTAGAAAAAGTTACCTCAAAACAGACAAAAAAGATGCTGAGTCAAGGGACACGGCTAGCTTAAAGTGAGCTCACAGGAAAAGAACGAGGGAGTAGATATACCAGCCTTACCCTAGTTGTAATCTCCTGCCTGGTATTCCTACTGACCATACTCAGCTGAAAGTCAGAGAAGACTGTGATGTCATCCACACAAACCTGTTTCCCAGAACAGAGAATGAGGTTTGGAGGGGGGAAACTGATTTGTAGTTTCCAATGAAAGGCATCCAGCACAGCCTACCTGATTTGTGCCTCTCCCTTGTCCTTCATCCAATTGAAAACACATGGTCTCATCTCAGGAGAGATATGAAGTCCCATCAGCTTTTCTATAATCATTAAGTGATGTCAGCTCCATTATACTGTCACCTGTCTTTCAAGGTCACCTCTGACTGTGATTGTTATGCCCTGTTTGTACTTCTTTAGCTGGTGCCAGCAAAGCATGGTGATCTAGCCATAAACCAGTCCTGTTCTTTCGTCTCCACAATTAACTAACAATTGGGAACTCCTCATGAAGGCATTGTTGTGAATGACAAAAAGATAAAAAAGCAGTAGAAGAAGCCACAATATGTGTCTGAGTCACCTGCTCCTATAGTCAGTGAACATGCTCAGGACTGGACTTGTGAATATGGTTTCTATTTTATAGTACAATTCTGTTGTTCATATTCAGCTTTGAAATCTGTAGATCAGATAATACTTCATGTATAAAGTGAAGTTTGAATTGCATGGTCATTTTATATTCCACGGCCAAGCATTTAGTATTTATCAAAGCCTACAGCAAGCCAAAAACTAGCTTAAAAAAACATAGCCTTATTTCAGAACCCTAGATATGTGTTCATTTGAATTTCCTGTTGGGTTTGCTAGAGGCTTGAAGAGCATCTGTATCTGTCATAGAGACTTCCTTTGTAAATAAGCAGCCTGCACTGCCAGAGTAGATCTGCTACAGAGCCCATTCTTCCTATAGGTCCCAATTAAAAGAGGCAACCTTATGAATTACCAATAAATGGGTAAGAGGGTTATACCCAAATATATGCATTGCCTACAAAATTCTAACTGGTCCTAGCTGCATACCTTTTTCTAAGTGGTGGATATTGTATAAGGTGTAGGAATTTGTCTCTCACTTCAAAAAGGATAACATATTATGCCCACTGACTCACCCATATTTCAGACCCTAAAACTCTTTTTTTCTATTCTTCAGATTACATTTATCTTAAGAAGACATCAAGAGTGCTTGTTAGCTGTACTTCCTGCTTACACAGCAGGAGAGTTGGCATAACCCTTGGGCAAAATAGTGCTGGTATAGTGTAGTCCCTCCCTTGTAACTACAAACTGCTCCTAATTTTCCTTACAGATTGAAGTAGAATGACACCATAACTGTAAATATAGTCACCAAATAATTTAAGTTTGCTATAGTCCGCTGTTATTCCCCATGACACTCTGGCTTTTCCAAGAGCTAATTAGTCATGTTGAGTAAAATATGGTAAGCATAACTACCATTTCATTTCCCAAATTTCTGATAATGACATTAATCTATGCAATAGTCCCAGGAATGGGACATTGCTTTTGGTTCATTATATTACTGGAGAAAGGGAAGAGTTGGAAGGCAGTTCCAAGGGTTTTCACTTGACCTTTTCTACAGTAACATCTTCTACTTCATAGTCCAGGGCACCAATAAGGGAATTTGCTTCTTATTAAATACATTAATTACCTTAAACTTTCTGGATAACAGATAATTGTAATATTTATCCCCAGTACTCCTAGAGCTACTATTAGATTTGAGCAAGATACCATCTATTACCTGTCTTCTATAAGCTTCTGCTCATTAGGACACAGAGCCAATAGGGGTCTCCAGGAAATAGCTTTCTTTCATAAAAATTATCTAATAACCCCCAGTCTAGCCATTTGCCTTTCCTCAGTAAACAGTTACCATAGTAAATATCTTCAGCTCAACTGTGAGGATGTCTTCAGAAAAGATTTACAGGATTAAGAAGTCCATATTACAATGTCCTTCCTCAAAGGGGCCTGGACAATACCTCATCTAAGAAACTTTAAGTATTTGAAAAAATTTATATTTAGAAAGTGGATCGAAGACATGAGGCCCATTTCAAGGACTCAACTTAGGTTTCTGCCCTGTGGGCCAAAAATGTTTTCATGGCCTCCATTTCCATCCATGTTACTCCAAAAGACATAATCTCATTCTTTTTTATGGCTCTGTAATATTCCATGGTGGATTTGTACTACATTTTCTTTATCCAATCTGTCATTGATGGACATTCAAATTGATTTCATGTCTTTGCTATTTGGACAGTGATGCAGTGAACATTCACATGCATGTGTCTTTATAGTAGAATGCTTTCTATTCCTCTGGGTATATACCCAGTATTGGGATTGCTGAGTCAAATGGTAGTTCTGTTTTTAGCTCTTTAAGGAATAATCAAACTGCTTTCGACAATGGATGAACTAATTTACACTCCCACCAACTGTGTATAAGGGTTACCTTTTCTCTGCAACCTCATCAGCATCTGTTATTTTTTACTTTTTCAAAGCAGCCATTCTGACTGGTCTGAGATGGTAGCTCATTGCGGTTTTGATTTGCATTTCTCTAATGATCAGTAATAATGAACTTTTTTTTAATGCCTATTGGCCAGAGGTATGTTTTCTTTTAAAAAGTGTCTGTTAATGTCTTTTGTCCACTTTTTAATAGGGCTGTTTTTCTCTTGTAAATTTGTTTAAGTTCCTTATAAATGCTGGATATTAGACCTTTGTCAGGCATAGTTTGCAAATATATTCTTCCATTCTGTAAGCTGTCTTTGTACTCTGTTGATAGTTTCTTTTGCTGTGCAGAAGCTCTTTAGTTTAACTAGCTCCCATTTGTCATTTTGCTTTTGTTGTGATTGTTTTTGGTGTCTTTATCATGAAATGTTTCTGATTCCTAGTACTAGGATGGTATTGCCTAGGTTGTTTTTCAGTTTTTATAGTTTTGGGTCTTACATTTAAGCCTTTAATACATCTAGAGTTTATTTTTGTATATGGTATAAGAAAGTTGTCCAGCTTCAATCTTCTGGATATGGTTAGCCAGCTATCTCAGCACCATTTATTGAATATGGAATCTTTTCCGCATTGGTTATTTTGTCAGCTTTGTAAAAAATCAGATGATTGTAGATGTATGACCTTCTTTCTGGGCTCACTCTGCTGTTCCATTGGTCTATGTGTCTGCTTTTATACCAGTACCATGCTGTTTTAGTCACTGTAGCCTTGTAGTATAGTTTGAAGTCAGGCAACTGATTTCTCCAGCTTTGTTCTTTTTGCTTAGCATTGCCTTGGCTATTTGGGCTCTTTTTTGGTTTCAGGTAAATTAAAAGGGTTTTTTTTTCTAGTTCTGTGAAGAATGTTTTATGGCAGTTTGATAGGAATAGCATTGAATCTATAAATTGCCTTGGGCAGTATAGCCATTTTAATGATATTGATTCTTCCTATCCATGAGCTTGGGATTTTTTTCATTTGTTTGTATCTTCTCTGATTTCTTTGAGCAGTGTTTTGTAATTCTCATTGTAGGTATCTTTCACCTCCCTGGTAAAATATCTGGTATTCCTAGGTATTTATTTTACTGTGGCAATTGTGAATAGGATTGCCTTTTTGATTTGGCTCTCAGTTTGGTTATTGTTGGTGTATAGGAATATTAGTGATTTTTGTACATTCATTTTGTATCCTCCAACCTTACTGAAGTTGTTTATCAGTTGAAGGAGCTTTGGGGCTGAGACACCATGGTGTCTTCTAGATATAGAATCATGTTGAGCAAATAGAGATAGTTTGACTTCCTCTCTTCCTATTTGGATGCACTTTATTTCTTTCTCTTGCCTGATTGCTCTGGCTAGGACTTCCAATTCTATATTGAATAGAAGTGGTGAAAAAAACATACTTGTGCCAATTTTCAAGGGAATGAATGCTTCCAGCTTTTGCCCATTCAGTATGATGTTGGCTGTAGGTTTGTCATCTATGTCTCTTATTATTTTTAGGTATATTCCTTCAATACATAGTTAATTGAGAGTTTTTAACATGAAGAGATTTTGAATTTCATCAAAAGCCTTTTCTGCATCTACTGAGATAATCATGTGGTTTTTGTCTTTAGTTCTGTTTATGTGATGAATCATATTTATTGATTTTTGTATGTTGAACCAACCTTGCATCCTAGGGATGTAGCCTACTTGATCATGGTGAATTAACTTTTTGATGTGGTGGTGGTCTGGTTTTTAAGTATTTTGTTGAGGGCAGTTCTATGCAAAGGCAGTGGCTAAGAGGCTTTCAGTTACCCATGAAGGCTCTGTCTAGGGAAGTTCTGAGTTGGTACTGGCTCAGTAGCTCTGGCAGGAGGTGGCTGGAGGATCTGTCTGGTGAGGAGATATGGAAATGGGCACCCACACAAAGGTCTGGCCTTTTCCATAGGGCTGCTGCAATATGCTTGGGGCGTACTCCAGTCCCTAGTCACTTCAGATTTTTCAGAACCTGTGAAGGCTATGAAATAGCAAAGACAGCAGCCCGTTCCTCCCTCCGGGAGCTTTGTCTCAGGGAGATAGGGACCTGCTGGCAGCCTGAAGGCACCTGTAGGAAGTGTCTGAAGACCCCAGCTGGGAGATCCCACCCAGTGAGGAGGAATGGGATCAGGACCTGTTTTAAAAAGCAGTCTCAGCATGTTTTGAGCAGCTGTAGTGTGCTGTGCTGGGGTCCACTTTAGTCCCCAGTCACCCTAGACACTCCAAAGCCCAAAGGCTGGAATGGCTAAGTCACCAAAAGAGAAAAGATGGCAGCCCTCCCCTCGTCTGGGAGCACTGTCCCAGAGGCAGTTTCAGAGCCCTGTTCGCTGAAGAGCTCACGCAGGGGTGGATGGAGGTCCCAGCTGGGAGGTCCCACCCAGTGAGGAGGAATGGGATCAGGCACCTGCTTAAAGCAGCAGTCTGGCCACATTCTGGTAGAACAGCTGTGCTGTGCTGGGGGATTCCTTTGGCCCTGGGTCAGCTCAGACTCTCCAAAGCCTGAAGGCCAGGACATTAAGGCAACCGAACAGCAAAGATGGTGGCCTGCCCCTTCTCACTGGAGTGCCTTCTTAGGGAGGTGCAATGCCATTACTGGTAGCTGGCTAGAATTCCAAGCCAGTGAGTCTTATCTTGTGAGGTGTCATGGAAGTGGAGTTGGAGGCTGTGGCTGCTCCGCCCCCTGGATTCAGCCTCATTCCTAGGGGTTTACAGGAGTCTGGCCTCCTACTTTGCCAAAGCTGCTGGAAAGCCCAAGTGTCTGAGGCTCCAGAATCTCCACTTATGCCGGAGTGGCTGCCTTGCCATGACTCCACATAGCTCTGTTTTTCAGACTGAAGACTGAAGCCCTGGTGGAGTGTGTTCACCAGGTGATCTCCTGATCCAAGGATTACAAAGACCTGGGGGAGAAGTGTGGTTTGCCAGGGTCACTCATTCATTCCCCAGCCCCCTGGGTGGGGGATGATCTCCTGGCTCCATCCCAGTGCATTTCTTAATGCTTTGGTGAATCACTGGTCCTTTGGACCCTCCAAAAGTGTTTGACTGGGGAGTTGCTAAATAGTGTTGTTTATATTTATTCAACTATCCCCATCTTCCTAAACCTTAAGTCTTTTTCCTCTGCAATATGCCAGGCAACTTCCACAGATGAGTCCAGAATTCAACTAACAAACCTAGCACACTATTAATGCATTCTCATGTCCTGGAGATGATATACTAAATCTAGCCTTTCAGGTGAGTGTAACCATGTCAATGACTTTGGCCTGACCAGTCCTTGTATTTTTCTTTAGAATTTATTCCTACACTCTTTCTAGGTACCCACTAGAAATAGGTGAGTGATACAGATTGGTCAATTAGTCTTTCCTTTTGTATATGCTTTCCTCACAGAGGCAGGTTTGAACTTCTCAAATTGTGCTATGTCATTGGAAAATTATTCTCATTATAGGCATAAAAGGAAAGAGAACCGGTAAGGTTGAATCAGTAAGAAAGCCAGCACCAAGCTGAGTCTACTGCCTTAGATCCAATCACTGAAAACCTGTTATGCAGAAGAAGACTATTTTTGGTGAAGGGATTGGGCAGAGACTGCTTCCTCAAACAGGAGAATTTCCAGAAACTCTGTAAGGCTAAGGGTCTTGGTTCTGTCTATGTCTGCTCAAATGTCTTAAACCCTTGCCTTAGGGTTCAACTCCTTCCTTACCAGTTTCCTTAGATGAGAAATCTGGCAGACTTCAGCATGTAGTTGACATTGCCATACCACATCTCTTATAACCAAATCCACACCATGAGCCTTAGCCAGTTATGTCCTGCAACAGTAAGAGAATTCCTTCAAAGCTGCCATAGAGGTCTTCTTGTTCTCCAAGAAGTATTATATATATGTTCATATAACAAAAATGTTATATTATTAATAATAAATATCATATAAAGTATTTTATAAAATTTTATCTCTTAATCTCTTTCTTCCCTAAGTACACTTTTAAAGGAAAGAAGCAGCAGTTCACTTCACAATTTTTATCCTCTCTACTCTTGTCATAGTGGTTTCTCAATGCTACTCCTCCATCTGCACATCATCCTGTTCGGCCATCAATGACTATTAGCATAATAGTAATATTTTCCCATACCATGAATTACCCATTTCCACCTTCCGCTGGCAAGACTATTGGCCCTGTACTCCACAAATTCTGGATTGCTTGTTACCACCCACAGTCCAAAGTTGGCAATGAAGGAAGGAAGCAATTTTCAGAATGTGGGAGTTGAGATGCAAGTATAGATGGCCACTTCGACAAGATCTGGAGAGTGTTCCAGAAAATGGGAACAAAAACTGCAAAGGCCCTGAGACTAGAGTGTACCTTGCATATTAGAGGAAGAGCAAGTAGGCTGCTATCTGAACCTGAGGGAAAAGAGAAAAGTTATTGGGAAACAGAATAAGGAGGCAAAGAAGGCTGTTGATATTTTAGGATTTGTAGATCATTTTTAGGGTTTTTGTTTTTACTGTACATTGATGGGAAGATTCCAAAAGGTTTGAGCAGAGTAGTGTCAAAATCTGATTTATATTTAAAAGAATCACACAGAAAACTGGCAACAACAGACATGGAAACCAATCAGAATTAATTCAGGTGAAAGGCAATGGTGGCTTAACCCATCATGGTAGTGGTGGAGGCAGCACAAAGTGGTCATATTCTGAATAACTTTTGAAAAGTAAACCTGATAGGAATTGCTGAGGAGTTTACTATGAGCTGTGAGGTAGGAATAAATAAAAAGTCACCCAAAGCTTTTGGACTAACTTAAGAATAAATTTGGCATTAACAGAGTTGGAGAAGATCATGAAAAGAACAGGTCTGGTGGAGACAGACAGGAATTTTCTTTGGCACATGCTAGGTTTGAGATACCTTTAGGAAGCCAAGTGGAGCTGTGATGTAGGCAACTTGGTGTATAGTCTGGAGTTCAGGGGAGAAGTCTAGGTCAGATATATAAATACAGGAGTGTTAGCACATGGATGGTATTTAAAGCCAATACAAGATGAGACACCTAAGAAGTATCTAGAAAAGACTACCATAAATTTGAAGTGTGAATCAGTCTATGAGTAAATTTCATCCTAACGTGATTATTCTGAGGATCTGTAAAATTGTGCAAGGTCAGGAGACTATTCTGTTTCTCAGTGAAATGATACAAAATGCTTATTTAAGATTGCTAAACATCACGGTAGAGTTGAAGAAAAAGAACATGGATATGAGAGAAGATACAATCTCTTTGGACGTATTTCTTTATTCCCTCAGGTTTCACACATTTAAAATACTCCAGAAAGTGCTTATTTCCTAAATGCCTCATCAGGGCTTCCAGAAGATGAATGGGGCACGGTCAGCACTTAGGCTTTTTGAAGGAAAACTTTTTGTCTGAGTCTAATCCAAAGTAATATCTCAAGATTTTCCTCAGCAATCCTTTGGAGGCCATAGGGAATAGAATGAATACAAATCCACCAGTGACAGTAGTTATGTTTATAGCATGTCTTCTGATAGAATCAGCAAGTCTCCAAAGCAGTTTTGGTGCTTTTGAGTAAGAATTCGTGTCTAATACTTAATAGTAATGTCATTGATGGTGTCTCCCTTAGGTTTCTGCTCTGTGAAACCTTAAATCAATCCAATATTCTGATTTGTATATTGAAAAACTGCTCCTGGACAAACCGTTTCAACATAGTTTTGATTGTTGGTCATAACAATGCCCCCTGTCATTTCTAATCGTGTAGTTGCTCCAGTTTGCATTTGGAAGATAACAAGGAATAGATATTAAATGACTTGCCAAGGGTCACAGAGCAAGTCAGAAATTAGCTGTCTTGCTTCCACCCCTGGATTTACTGCCTTGTCTTTTCACTACAGCAAAGGATAGCTTTAAAACCATGCACAGTCATCACCAAATGTCAGTTTTATACACACTAATAAAATTCAGAACAGTTTTGAAGCCAGTTTTATTTTGAACACTTGTTCCCAGTGGCCCTTTAGCCTTCAAGTGTTGAGTATTACTTTCCCAGTTTTGAAAGATAATGGAGAAAGAGGACAGAAATAAATCCTAGCTAAAACTAAAACTGAAAAAAAAAAAAAAAAAATTAAATTAAATTAAGTATATCAAGCAATATACAATTGTGAAATCCTTTACCAGAGGGTTGTCAGGATGTATTATATATTATTTTGTGGCCATTATGAAATAATGTAGGAAAAACCATTTTTATTTTGCTGACCTAGTTGATGGTAGCCCACGGGCATACAGACAACAGTGAACTAGGCCACTGAAGAACTCCCAGGGTTGTGTTTCTCTCCACAGCCTGTGTACAACCTGAGGCAAAACTTTGTTTCCTCACTGGTAAAGCTGGGCTGTAACAACTGCTCTGTCTACCTTACAAGTGGTTGTCAAAATCACATCAGACATTGCATGATAAAGTATAAGCACTAAAGAATAATAAATAAAAATAAAAGTAATAATAGATGTTAAGTAGCACCACGTACTAAGCTCTAATACCCTTGCAGCACGTCTAAGAATTGTTTTATTTTCATTAATCTATCTTATACCTAATACATTCAAATGCTAAGAATGCATCATGACTCTTGGTGCTGTTCTTACATGGATATTAAAACCGATTATGACCACCTTCGCAACCACCTTCCATTGTTACTCTACCCAGTGGTGAACCAATTCTAAGGAGGCTAGGGGGTGTGTTGGTGACATGGTTTGGCTCTGTGTCCCCTCCCAAATCTCATCTTGTAGTTCCCATAATTCTCAAGTGTTGTGGGGAAGACCTGGTAGGAGATGATTGAATTATAAGGGCAAGTCTCTCTTGTGCTGTTCTCATGATAGTGAATGGGTCTCATGAGATCTGATGGTTTTAAAACGGGAGTTTCCCTGCACAAGCTCTTTCTCTCTCGCCCCCACCATGTAAGAAGTGTCTTTTGCCTTCATTTGTGATTGTGAGGCCTCCTCAGCCACCTGGTACTGTGAATCCAATAAACCTCTATTTTTGTAAGTTGCCCAGTCTCAGGTATGTCTTTACCAGCAGCATGAAAACAGACTAATACAGTTGGCAGCCTCAAATTTACAAGTGAGTTATTTCTAGAACTAAGGAAGCCCTAGAATTTCACACAGAATTTAGGCTTAAGAACATAATGGGATTAAGGAAAGACAAAGGTAGCTCTGTGAGCTAGTTAGGAAATTAGTTTTAAGGCAGAGCTTCTATAGCAATCATACTGCATTTGTGTCTAATGAGTAATGTATGCATAATATATTTAATATACATAAATGTATATATAATGATGTATGCAGAATAAAAATTATATAGAGTCAAATTTTTTTAAATGCTTTTGTTCATACTCTGTAGAAGGTGAGAAAAAATGGCAATTATTCATGTCAAAGTGTGTGTTTGGGAAATAAAAGCTGATAGTGATTTTAGGGGGATATAATGTGATTGTTCCCTTGACATGACTACTTCATGGGAATTTGTTCAGGTAGATGGTGTTCAGCAATGAGCCTTCTGATTTCTCTTCCTTCTTTGCTTCTTCTTTCTTTTAATCACTTTCTACTTTACCTGCTCTCCTGCCTTTCACTTCCATTACCCCTGTTGTCTTTCTCTTCCTCTTCAACTCATTTGAGGCTTCCGTTAACAGCCTTTCTCTACCTTCTTCTCATTTCTCTTTCCTGCCTCCTCTTCTTTTCTCTCCCTTTCTCCTCTTCCTCACATCCTTTCCTCCCCTCAGTCACATTATTCGGGCTTCTGCCTCAACCTGCTAGCCCAGCACGCCACTTACTACTAAACTAGGAGCCTTTCATCCCACTCTACCTAGATCTTGCCTGAATCTTCCATGCTTCCACAGCCTGCCTGAGTTCCTATCAGGAAAGGACTTTTTCACAGTACTCATCTTTCTGTCCAGATTCCCACCACATTGCCTCACTCCCCATAGCAGATCAGATCCCTTGATCCCAACATTGGCATAAATCACTTCTTACCTCTCTGTCTCTGAGACATAGAGCACTGGCCAGCCTGGGATCAACTTTTCCCAGTCTATTTCTGACCTGATTTTGCCATTCCTACCCCTCTCCCTAGTCTTCCCTCTCAGGTCTCCCCTAAGTTAAAACATCCACACTTGAAAGGCTTATAATCTGGTTGACTATAATTTTTCTTAGAGTCTGGTTAGAAATTGGCAAAATGAAGAAAAATAAGGGCCAACGTGGGGGTTAGAAACTAAAAGGAATGCAAAAGAGAAGGGATTAATATATGGATTTGGTGGTCAGAGAAACTTCACAAAGGAGACAGAACTTGTAATCAAATTTGAATGGATGGGATTAAGCAGAAAAGTTAATGGAAATAGATACACAAATGGAAAATTACAATTCAATTTGTTATGAAAGAATAAAGGAAGAAAATTCACCTAACCTGTTGACTGGGGAAGATCTGAGAACTGTTCCTGGAGGTTCTGACATCTAACTTGAGTCTTCAAAGATGTGAAAGTTTTATCAGCTCAGACATTCCAGATAGCAGTGCAATATTAACAAAGCGCTAGAAACAAGAAAAATGTATAGATAAAAAGCTGTGTGTTTCTAGAGGATGAATATTGAGACAGGAAATCGATAAAGATTATCAGCACAACTCATGGACACCTTTGCATGCTATGTTAAGAAGGAGGAAGACACAAAGACCAGGGAGAAGGGATTGGCTAGAAAAGAGTGAGTTTGAGTGAGCTTGAGTCCAGCAGGAAATTGGGGGGCAGATTCCCATAGGGCCTGAGGAGGCAAATGCTTGTGAATGGGTTGGCACCCAGAGGTCTAGCTCAGGGACCGAGGCTCTAAGGAGCAAAGTAATTTCTGTACCAGAAGAACAAGGTTCCTTAAATACCTGCCAAACTTCATGCTTCTTGATACAGAGCAAGGGTAATACTGAGCCCATAGCATTCAGTACTGCCTGCCAATTGGTTTAACTGGGACATGCAGAAATGAACGATACCATGAGTATGGCAGGAAAGGAGATAGGGTTATTATCACTTATAGGCAGATAATTTAAAATATCTGATTGAAAATATGTGCAGAACCACATAGAACTAGGGAGGAGGGTGATTTACCGAAGAGAGGGATGTTGGACAAACCAAAAATAATAGATGCCTATTGCCATTGCCTTGAATCTCCTTTTATTTTTTTTTTCTTCATGTTAGTAAAATTATACTGTTTGACGTTTGTTTATGCTCATTTTTTTCCATGAGTATTTAGTTCACTTTAATTCTCAAGATAAGGGTAGCTCTGCCTAAATGTGTAGGATGTCAAATAGCTAGAAAGCAGCATTGTTAATCATCATGGTTATAGGATTCAATGCAAATATGTGTACTCACCAAAACAAGTATCATGATGGGGATGGCAGCAAGGAAATGTAGGAAGACCGTGAGATTGAAATTGAGCTTTGTCTTTTAATAGCTGGTGACCTACGCAAGCAGCCTAATGTCTCTGAACTTGTTTCCACATCTAGAAATAATAGTAATGTTAATCTCACAGGATTTGTATCAGATTGTGAAGAACCAATGGGAATGTTGCAGCACAGCACCTATGACATAGTTAGTGCTTAGTCAATATTGCTTCTGAGTCCCCAGCATCTATACACCCACCCACCAATGGCTTCTCATTCTTGTTGAAAAGTTCAATTGGGGGAGTTTAAAGGAAAAATTGGCTAAGGTGATTTTTTGCATATATGACCTCCCAAGCAATTCTGATAAGCAATTAAATGGAATTCATGATGAGGATAAGTCAAAGCCCAGTGGCCTTGTGTGTCTAGCAGATGTAGTCTCAGAGAGTAAGATATGGCCAAAGAACCAGAAGCATTTCAGCAGCCTCTGGGTAAAGGTAGAAGAGTAGACTAGATATCACATTATAAATATTACTCAGCCTAAATGTCACCCACACAGAGAGGCCTTCTGTTACTATCTAACTTAAAGGAGGCCTTTTAGTTTATTTATTGCTCTATCCCCAGGGCCTAGAATGGTGCCTGCCCAGTAATTGACACTCGATGAATACATGCTGAATTAAAGGATGGAAGAAAGGCACAGGAGACAGAAGAGGAGAGAAAGAAACGCTTTTGATTCAGGTCAAGAAACCAGCAGAGAACCAAAATGGAGTATATAATGGATACTTAAACTATATGCTAGAAATATTTTTCAGCTAAAAAAAGGCATCTGGTGAATCATTGACTTATTCTGCTGACAGTTTAATCTTAAAGAAGAATAAGTATGTGGTAAAAGGTGGTTTTAGGTATGAAGGAAATAATTGGTAGATCTAATTTAAAAGCAAATTTATTAAAATAAGTGATAGTTAACTTGCACAATTGTTAACAGTGAGTTCTTATTTCAATTCCAAAAGAAAAAAAAATACTGTACACTGGATGTAGGAGAATTGAAATCTCTCCCATTTCTTGTTTTTGTTTTGTTTTGTTTTGTTTTTATGACTATGTATACCCATCTCCCATCTATTAGTAGAAAATCATCCCAAGGTCATTTGCTTTGTGCCTCCTATGGGCTAGATGGTATTCAGCTCTTATTCTGGGAAGTGATAATTATTGCCCCCACATTACAGGTGAAAAATTGAGCTTCAAAGTGATAAAATGACTTGTTTAAGGTCATGTAGCTGGGGTGGGGTGGGGCATGAGATTTAAGCCCAAAGCTGTCTAACTGAAAGCTCAGATATCTTCCTTTATGAAAATTACAAGTATACAACCTCTAAGAAATAAGCATCATTCACTCAAACCTATAAAACACCTTATTAAATATCAAAAGCCTAAACACTAGTAAGAACATTACCAAGGCTCTAGACATAACATTATTGAAAAACTTTTTTAACGAAATTCTTTCATTTTAATTCTGTTTTTCAACTGACTTCTATTATAACATTCAAAGTACATTCCCATAGAAAAACTAGGTCCAGAGCATAATAAAAACATTCTTACTCAAACAGAACTCTTTTAAAAATCATATTCCAGATAAAGTTGATGTATAATGATAAAATATTAATGTAAAGCAAGTCACATGATTCATACAAAGCACAGAAATCATTGTCTGGCAAAAGTTCAATGGCCTAAAAAAGAAAACAAAAGATAGAAGGTCATTGCTTTAAAGTCACTATTCTATGAAATCCCTTTACCAAGATCCTGTATGTAGCTTTGATGGTTGATACTGCTCTGTTTCAAAGCACATATAGAAGCTGCTAGCTTCTAAAAATAAATGAGTTTTGTTGGGCTGCAGTGGGAAGGAGACAGTAAAAATCCAGAGGCAGAAATTCAAAATAAGTTGAAAAAGGTCATTACAAGGAAACTGATTTCCAGAAACACACAGCCAAGAGCATCTAAAATGTCACTCCTAAGAGTCATCAGGCAACATGCCAAGTTTGTGCTTTATTTAATAAATTCATAGAATTGTTGCATGTTAATGCCCAGAGGCAAGTGAAGCTTTCGCCTCTTATTTTTGATGCAGACTGAAAACCTGGAAAGGTTAAGTCACTCGCTAGTGTAGCGCAGCTGGTTAGAAAGAGACCCTTCTGAGTTGCTCCATTAGGTTTAGTGTCTCTTTATAAGATTTACTTTTACAAACTATTTAATAAAAACTGTATTTCAAATGGCCCAAGCAAGTATGCTATGTTTGCAAATTAGCAAACCATTATAAATAATAATTATCCTTTCATCAAGTTGTTGAAATAAAATGTTATCTAATAAAAAATTCTTTTTGAAGAAATTTAAATCTAGAATAAAGATGCTTTGTGAATCTATAAATAAACGAAGTGAGCCTAAAGCTAAGCAGTCATGCTTGTATTAGCAAGATACAGCAGTGGGATTTAGAGCAATCAACTTTATACCCAGATAGAACAAAAGAGACTGTGGAGGAGAATTCAGAAACAGCTAGGATATTATTAGCAAAATACTTATTTAACAGAAGCGTGCCAGTTGGCACGGGATACGCAGGGACGAATTTGGAGTGGAAAACAAGAAAGGATCAAAGTGCCATGGAAAATAGGAGCGAATGTGAAAGAGCTGAGATGAATCCATGCAGCACAACTCATTTCCCTACGTTGGCAGCTTTTCAGGACCAGCATAACATGGTCTGTCAGCGGACATGTCCAGCAAGGGTTTAAAAAATAAAACACTTCTACAGCCCTGCCAACCTACATTAAAAAAAAATTTTAAAACCTCTCTGACAATATCCCTGGGGATGTGAGTTTCCAAGAGTCAAGAAAGCATGGGGCTGAGGTTTCTACTTCATACATTCTTCCCTTTACTGTGTTTCCTGCACAGACTGGACACACAGTCACAGCAGAAGGATCCCAGAATAAATGGACATATTCTACACCACGTTCGTCAAATTTTGAAAGTGTTTCTTTTTCATATACATCGGCATCATTTTTATTATTATAATTGTTTGCAATTTCATGTTGGACTTTGACATAAAACACATAAAACTATTTTCCTTTTTTTTTTTTTTTTTTTTTTTTTGCCAGCAACAGAACTTGGTCAGCTGCCGCTTTGAACTAGTTCCACACGATTTTCCCCCGCTGTTTATGATGTGATCCAGTTTTGGTGAGAGAAAAGAGTTCATAATCCTTTATTGCAGTAGCTTAGGGAAAGTGCTTTGCCAGACATGGAAAGTTTCTAAACTTTATGGAACCTCATAATGGGTAGGTCAAGTATCTGGTCCTTAGAGTCAGTGGCAGAGTGTTGGAAAAAGGGAAAGATCTCTTGGAAGATAAAAGGAAAGCACTGTATCTGCTGATTAGTGCAAAAGCACTGGGACTCTGTACACAGCTGGACATTGGACCTTAGCTTCCCGTACCACTGGGGGGTGGGGGAGTAATTAGCAAGAGGAGTGAAGTGCAAGCACACTAGTCACCTGGTTGGTGAGCATGAGTTACTCTCACTGAGCCTTAATTGTAGCATCTACATGTGAGAAGAAACATTAACATTTTCAAAGCTGTTATTTGATAAGGAAATGTCTAAGAAAAAGTCCTTTGCAAAGCATAATGTGATATATGGAGATCAGCTACGAATGTTATCAAGCTAATTTGTGTCCTTTATCAGTACACACAGACACACACACACAAGATGCAGGGGTGGGGGGAACTTCAGTGACTTCATTATGTTAGTAAATTTTCACTTTTCTACTTCATGTAAGTTAAAGTACTCTTATATTACAGTCATGTATTCTATCAGTCTGATAAGATGCAAAATGGTAAGATGATGGAGTTGAGGCATATTTTCACCAGGACTAACAGAGAAGCCATCACGATTCCACACACAGTATTTATTCCCTTGCCTGTTAATAGAGTTGGAAACCGAAGGTAGGTGAAAGAGCAATTTGGGGGTCTACATCATCTCCTTAATGCTGTAATATCCATTTAGAAAGGAGAAATTTATGTAGAATGACAAATATGTATTCTGTAATTCCACTCACATGAGATAAACAAAGTAGTCAAATCTAGAGACAGAAAGTGGAATAGCGGTTACCTGAAGAAGGAGTGGGGAATTGTTGTTTAATGGTTGCAGAGTTTCAGTTTGGGATAATGAAAAGTTCTACAGATGAACAGTGGTAATGGTTGCACAATAATGTAAATGTACTTAACGCCAATGAACTGTAAAATGATGAGGCTTAAAAATGATGAGAATGGCAAATTTCATTTGAAGCATATTTTACTACACTTTTTTAAAGAAAATTTTATTTCAGATGCTTTGGCCACTTCATATTAAATAACTGATTTGATTAAGGTTTTTACAGATTCGTTAAATGCACAGTAGTTAATGATCTACATCAAGTTCTATCATGTGTCAGTAAGAAAAAGAAAACAGTTATTAATGAAAATCCTTTATTATACGATTACTTCTGGATTGGCATGCAGCCATAAGCAAATTTTTAAAAGACCACATTGTTTAAAAATGTAGCTTTATTATATCTAAGTATACTGTGTCTCCTTGAAGGGAGTGGAGACAATTTCATCAGCTATAACTGAGTCCCAAATACTATAAACTCATGGAGAAAAAAATGTCATTAGTAGGGTACATAAAGCAACATGGGGCTCAGTGCAAAAAGAATACTTCTATCACACAGCTTATATCCAAGGTAAATACATGCATAAGAAAAACCATAATGAATCCAAAGAGAAAGTTTGACATTAACAACAAGAAAAAAGCCAAGGAAATTTTTGGCATATAAAAGGTAGTAAATATGAAGCAAATTTCAAAATCATACACAGAAAATGATTAACTTTATGACTTCATCACTAGAAATCAGAAGATAGATAAAACATGGAAGATATCCTGTATTTGATCTTAGGCAAAAGGCCAAGAAGCAATGAAATATATCCTGCCTGCTTTCAAAAAGCTATGGCAGGCCAAGTGCAGTGACTCATGCCTGTAATCCCAACACTTTGGGAGGCTAAGGCAGGTGAATCACCTGAGGTCAGGAGTTCAAGACCAACTTGACCAACATGGTGAAACCCCATCTCTACCAAAAATACAAAATTTGCCAGGCATGGGCGACCATGCCTGTAATCTCAGCTACTTGGGAGGTTGAGACAGGAGAGTCACTTTAATCCAGTAGGCGGAGATTGCAGTGAGCCAAGATCCCACCGTTGCACTCCAGCCTGAGCAGCAAGAGTGAAACTCCATCTCAAAAAAAAAAAAAAAAAAAAAAAGCTATGACAATGGAGCTGAATTAGTATCCACTATTTCAAAACAGGATCTAAACAAGATCTGGTGAAATTATAGGTGTGATGTCTTAGCTGAAGAGAAAAAAAGATGACAAAGGAAACTAATTCAGATTAACTCAATTCCTTGAAAAGGAGTTATTTCAACTATGCCTCTGAAAGCAAACTCATTCCCAGTCTTACAGTTGTCATAGTAGATGTTGTGAAATACTGGAAATATCCAATTCCCTTTCTAAATAGGTGGAAAAGTCAGATAGTTTTCTTCTGCAAAATAGTGACTTATTTAATAAAAGTATGATTTCAATATAAGCAAATTGTTTATTTCAGTGCCGATAAATGCCTTGAACTCTTCCTTTGTAATAAACAATGCCCGCTCAAGTAGCTCCATTTTTTAAATCTCCAAACTTGGCAACAAGGTGTAGATTGTCTCATTCAAACCTCTAATACCCTTTGCTAAATTCTGAAAGAAGTTTTTTCTCTGAGCTCTTGGAGCTCAACAGTATGGTTGAGCATTAGCAACAACTAAGCTGCATCAAGGCTTGCCAGAGGAGAGCTTGGGAGGCACCCTCCCAGCGAGCAGGGGGATTTCTTCCAATTTTTCCCAGCACATACATCTCTGCCATTTAATTCTGCTTCCCTTGTTTCCTTTGACCCTTGCTCAACAAACACGGTAGCTGGTCTCAAAGGAATAACATTTCATTTCTCTTTTTTTTTTTTTTT
>NW_016107762.1:771410-810177 GCF_001604975.1 Cebus imitator
AAAGGGCCCCCGGACCGGTGTATTTTGTACGGAGAACCGCGGCTCCGGGGCACCGACAAAGCAGCCGCGCTGGCCGAAACAGCCGCGCTGGTGACCTGTGGAGCTCCTCCGCCTGGGAATTTCCTAGTCTGTGGGCAATAAAAATGCAGCGTCCACTCACCCTCTGCGCTTTCACTGGGAGCTGCAATCCTGAGCTGTTCCTAAACGGCCATCTTGGATCTCCCCATTTCATTTCTTTTCTAGTCTTTTTTTCCCCAGTGTTTACACTTTTTTCTGCTCTGTTATTAAGGTAGCGATGTCAATTCTAGCTCTTTGGTTGTTTCTTACTTGTTATTTCACATTGGGAATTGGATTTATTGATCCAGTGACTACCAGCAAAGCCAGAAAAAAAGTAAAAGTTCTATTGATTTTCTATTTTCTTCTAATATAACTACAGATGTTTTTCTTCTTTTAAGAATTTAAAATTTAAAAATTATCTCATCTTAAATCTGAAATATTTTTTGTATACTTATATAAATACACATTGCAAATAAACTTACAAATATACTTTTATAAATTGCATTTTAGGTTTTGAGGTACATGTGAAGAACATGCAAGATTGTTGCATAGGCACACACATGGCAGTGTGATGTGCTGCCTTCCTCCCCTTCACCTATATCTGGCATTTCTCCCCATGCTATCTTTCCCCAACTCCCCACCCCCTGCTGTCCCTCCCCTATTTCCCCCAACAGACCCCAGTGTGTGATGCTCCCCTCCCTGTGTCCATGTGTTCTCATTGGTCAACACCCGCCTATGAGTGAGAACATCCGGTGTTTGATTTTCTGTTCTTGTCAGTTTGCTAAGAATGATGGTTTCCAGGTTCATCCATGTCCCTACAAAGGACATGATCTCATCATTTTTGATGGCTGCATAATATTCCATGGTGTATATGTGCCACATTTTCCCTCTCCAGTCTATCATCGATGGGCATTTGACAAATATACTTACATTTGTTTATAGGTATACTTATATGTTTTCATTTTCACAATAGCTTTTATTTCTATTGGTCAAATGAGATGCACATTATATCCTACCTGAGATACACAGACCTTCACGTACACAGGTATGCACATACAAGTGTGTGTGAACACACATACTACACATCTATCTTGGGTTTGGGTCTTTATCATGCTCTTGGGAAATTCTAACAAGGCTTTCCCATAAATCTAACTCCAGTAAGTTATGCTAACAAAAGACAGTGTGTTAATGTAAATATGCATCTACAAAGTGTTATAAACTCACTTATGAGGCATTCTCAATCATAAACAACCATATTCTCTTTCAAAATTTGTTGCTAAAATGTACAATAGTAGCACACACAATATACACACAAGAAAAAAATCCTAAAGGAATGTGAACATTTGGCTCATGTAAAGGGTAAACAGATTTTTCAAATATATCATTTCTCAAAGAAATAACCTAGAATGTGAGAAATGAATGGAAAGAAGCATTCTTATTAATGCATTTTCTTTTTTGAAATCCAGCCATATGTTCTACATTATGAATATGCAGATGGTCTCAATGCAGTTTTTTTTTTTTTTTTTTTTAATTAAAACCATCAGAGTAAAATAATGCTGTAGTTTAGGAAGCGGATTCAGCTGGGTCTCTTTTTCTCCTTCTCCAAAAGTGTGCCAAAGCCCCTCCATGTTTACATAATTTGGGAATTCTTGCTGTTAGATGAAAAGAGAGACAAGCAAAGCAGCAGGAAGGGTCCTTGATTCTTGTGTTCTTTGTCGCAAATTGTGCACTTTATGAAGCAAATACATTTCACAGATTGATTCCTCTTAGAGATACTTTTGTGAAGAACTCACGTTTCACATTTCTTAAGCAATAACTTCTCTGAATTCAGTACTCTGAATGATCTGGCATGATGCTTAAATCCAGTATATCAAGTTAACCTGTCAGCCTGCCTGCATGTATCCTTAACGTCGGCTGTGAACTGAGCATGTCAGCGGGGCCTGGATAAATTGCTCAAGGGAGAGGTTTGACATTCTAGTGTAATGTGCCATCCACTCCTCTTTGAGGAAAATTAGGATCGACTATGGATGACAAGTATATGAACTATTACTAGTACTTCATCCGAAAACATCTCTAACACAAATTCTGTTTCAGGTTTTTTCTCTTTCACCTATATAGTTTTCATTCCTCTGGTTTTTTAGCAAGCACAGACTCTTTTATTTTTTAAGGCATTATTAGAAAGGCAGCTCTAAAGGTAAATGAATTAGCCACATGAAGGCTATATTAAGTTTAAATTCATACTATTATCTTGTTTGACATCATCATTCTGATAAAACCCTTTCCCCTAGCATATATGTATGTTGGAAAATTGTGATACTCAATTTTCACAAAAGAAATAGCTAAAAAAAAAAAAAAAAAACTGTAAGCAAAAGAATGTTGATGAAGATGCCGCTCTTATAAACTACTCTCTGAGAATCTAACTTTATTTAACCCACCAAACTTGAAGAGCTGAACTCATCATTGCTACAGCTTTGACTACCAAAACAAGATGGTAGCCAAGGAACAGCCCAGTGAAACGGGGCAAGATGAAAATTACACATCCATTTATCTGGAGAATGGCCTTCTATATAGGAACTTCAAATCCTTCAATGCAAAAGTTTTTTCATTTAAAAGAAAATAATTTAACTTTAGCTGAGTACAATGAAAATAACTAAAGAAAATGGGAAAAGCGGGGAAAGAGAGGTGAGGAGACTATACCAGATGTAAACTTGATGTCCAACAAATTTTATCTAAATGTTGGCATAAACACAATTCCAAATCTGGAGGGAACATAATGGAAAAAGTCTGAATTTTTTTCCGCTGGGAAGCACTCAGAGAGAAAGTAAATATTCTGCATAATAAAGTATTCCCTCCCCTTTTCTAACACGTGTGTATCTAAAGACTTTACTAGTTTGAACCAGAATTATTTATTACATAAATCATCATTAAGTTATCAGAGAAAATTGGAGCTACAATGATTGTAAGGTCCATTTGAAAAGATGTAGTTGTCTTCTGACTGCTCTACTGACCAGCAGAGGGTTTGCCTAGATAGGTGCTGGTGGAGCTGCTATAGAGACAGCTGGGAGACAGAGACCCAAGGCATTTTACAAATCTTACTCTCTTACATAACTGCTTGTGGGGTTCTTAAGCTCTTGCTTCCAACCCACCTTTCTAAATCTCGTAATTCTGAGGCTGGGGCCCTATAGCCCACAGTTCTGCTTTGACAGCTGGGTCCAAAAGACTTTACCAGTAGGCAATGGGGGAAAGGTGAAGGCTGGAGGGGGAAGAGAGAGAGCATCTGCTCCTACTTCTCTTCTTCCTGAATTTCATTTCTTTCCTGTTCCTCTTTGCCTTTGGCTTATCTAGCAATACTTCTTCAGCCCAGCAACAGCAGTTCCCTCCAGTGGCACAAGTCGGAAGTTCTAGCATTCACAGAACCAGCCTCATGGTGTCACTTCAAAGATTCTAGAACAAGTACGGTCATGCCCCTCCCAAGACTCCAGCACCAGCCGACCAGTACCCATTCTCAGATGTCTGTCTCCCAGTAGCACAAGGCCCCCTCCTCTGAACTTGTTGACACCAGCACCAGCTGGCATCTACACTTCGGAGGCCCTTCCTCCAAGACTCTCTAATTATCTCATTTTTTCCCTTTGTTCTCCCACCCTTAACATGCTAGCTGACTCCTACAGATGTCACCAACCACATCATTTGCAGAGCACAATGAAAAATAAAAATGTGTGCTCTTTATTTGAAAATTATTAAGAAATTTAAAATGGCAGCAACAGAGCATTAAACCAAGCATACGGCCCTTCTCAACAAGGAACCTATATAAATGTAGGGGCTGCAAACCCTTGAAACCAGCCCTGCTGACCTAGACTACCTCCAAGATATGGCAGCGTACATTTTTGGCATTTTCAGTTCTTAATACAAAATTAACAATTTATAACATTGAATTCTTCTGTTAAATAAAAAAAAGGTATGGTTTCTATCTGAAGACTCGACCCTAGTCAAGATGTTCTTCCATGCCTCATGGTAAAGGAGTGTTGAAGGTATGTGCCTTTTTCTACACTCTCTTCTAATAGAAAAGAGAACTCAGAAACCAGGTTTCACCCTCTTATCAGTATTCACAGGATCAATGCTCAGAACTGTAATTTAAGTCTTTCCCAACTCATTTCATCCCACAGTTGTGTCTGTTTCCTAGCCATATATCCACCAGTGTTCGGAACACGGCAGAACATGGTGCTGAATTAATACAGGTGCAGGTAACCTATCTATACATGGGTGCTTATTCCCCTGGTAATTAATGTAAACAGAAAAAAATTAATAGATGAAAACTACTTAGAATTTTTTAAATTCCTCAAAGTCCTGAGCGAGTTTGAAATCTGATCTTGTAGTAAGCATACTCATCAGTGATTATTTCCCATTCTGCTGCATCATTTTTCTTAACTTCATTTAGGGAGGAAAAAGAAAGCAGAGAAGGAAATTTCTTTAGACAACAGAGACAAACCAAAGGGCTATCAACTGTGAACTTGAGCTCCCTTACGGAGAGAGCCCTTTAGACAAGCATTCTCAGCTGAAGATTCTGCAGAATGGAGCATCCTCAAGTCTCGGTTATTACAAATAAAATTTTAGTCAGTAATAGGAGAGACAAGCATCTAACGCTTATGCTACAGCTATTGTATGATTGAGTATAGCTACTCTACACAACTCCAGTGTTTTGTCAGTAAGCTTAAGTATTTGGTACTACCCTACAATTACCACTTTTGAACCCTTACTATGTGTCAGATCCTGGAGTAAGCATTTTAACACATATCAATTCCAAAATTGTTATTAACCTCATATCAATTCCAAAATGATATTGTCATGCCCCCATTCGTAACGAAGGAACTAAAGTTTAGATCGATTCAGAAATATTAAGCAGGTGTCCATGCTTAATAGTAACTCTAGATAGCACAACATAAGATTTGTCTTCATTTCTTCTAGAAACAAAACCAAATTCCCCCTAGATGTTTTTACAACATTCCCAGAGCCATTGTTATTAATCTTTGGAGCAATTGTTTCCCTTAGAGATGAATTAGCTTTGTAGATCACTAAGGAATCCTTTCCTCATGGTGGTATCATGCCTAGATAAGTAGAGGCCACCTAGGGAATAATGGTAGTAGGTCAGCCTCTTGGGTCACATACACAGAAGGTAGCACTAGAGACTCCAAGAACTAAGTTAACCATTTAGAGTCAGGTGTACCTTTGAATGATATCACACATCAGAAAAAAAATCTAGAAAAAAGTTCATTATGCAGATATTTTCATATATCTGGTTATCTGATATTATGGAGACAAACTGTCTGAACATTTTCATGAGTTCTTTAGCTTTTATTTAAGTATTTGGCATTAGCCTGTAATTTTCCATACAACTACTTGGCCAAGTTCCTTAGCCATTCCACAACTTTTATGACTCAAAAATAATTATATATATAAATCCCATTTTCTGTTACTGTTTTCTTGCCTACTAGAGTTCATACGAATGAAGGATTTATAATTTTGTCTCTGTAAATAATGATGTTAAACATAAAGGTAAACATATGGTTTGGGATTTGCATCTGAATAAGCATGGAAAACATAGCTGGAAAGTGTTGGTGGGTGCTGAATTATCTGGCTACAGGAGCAGGTAGTCCATTCAGGAAGGTTTGGGCAGCTTTACCTCTGCAGATTCCTAAATCTGCAAATCTATTTAAAACCCAAAGCAGAAAAACTATGTGTCCAATCAAGCATAGTAAGCACAATTTGGAGTTTTTCTCTACTAAACACATATGCTTTAGAAATGTAAAGAGGGTAAAGACAAAACCTGCAGAGTTTCAAAACTCACGAAAAATGCCCACAAAGGCTGGTCTTATTATGCAGACTGATGGCAAGCAAGGGGATCATTAAAAGCAGCTCAGTGCATGCAGGAAGTCTTGTTTCCTAAAGACTTGTAAATAATAATAATCTGAGGGAATTCAATATTAGGCTGAGTCAGCAAACACTTCTCCCCACTCTTCACCCATTGGTTGAATATATTTGTACTTCTTTAACATCAGCAAACTTCTCAGCCTAAAATTGCTTTTCAAAATATGCAGCTCTGTTCAGACTTTAATAATATACCAAAGTTGCCTATGGTAAAAGCCCATGCTATATTATCTGAATTTTTTTAATGCAATGACTATATTTCCAATTATCCCTCCACATATTCTACTTTCAGTTATGAGCAGGACTATTTACTCTTTAATAACAGCCTTGCTACAACAGCATTTACATTGACCTTAATACCCACCCACAGAAATACATCTCAGAGGTGGACATGCCTATGTGTACTCATGTTCATCTTAGCCACATAACTGGTGCTCTAGAATGTACCAAAACGCATGTGTGGGGGAGGGAGTAAGAGAGGGAAAATGAAAACAGAGTTCTAGAATAACCCCTGAAGCTAATATAGCATTTCTTATATCTTGGTTCTGGTCTAAACACTTTAAGTATGACTTCATTTAGTATTTACAGCATCCCCAAGAGGTAAGTACTGTTATTATCATCCTGATTTTACAGTTAGAAAACAGAAACAGAGAGATAAAGTAACTTGCCCTAATTTACACAAATGAGTAGTGGAACTGTGATTCAAACCCAGGCATGCCCTTAATTATAATGTCATGTGCTCTCTTATTAAAAATAAGAATCTTTTAAAAGATTATCCCAGAAGGATAACAACACAGTTGGCTGAAGCCTATAATCAAGAAGAAACCAAAATAAAAAATTTTAAAACCTGCTTCACACCGTCTTATTCATATAAGAGATGATAGATGGATAGAAGGCATATATAATGCATATATTTGTATACATAAAGTAAATTAGCTGAAAGTACATTCATAATTTTGAGGAAAGTGAGTCAGAAAAATAATACATTTGAGAAATTAATTCTTTAAAACAGAAAATTAAAAATTTTTAAATCATGATATTATATGTTAATTGTAATGAAATACCCCAAAGCACTAGGAGGAATTTTATAGAAAACTGCAAAATCAGGCTGAATAACTCTTAAGTCCTACATATGCTAAACCTCAGGTTTTTTATTTTAAAAAGTAAAAATTATTTTTTAAAGCACCTGCCACCTATCTCTGCTGCCCCTCTTGTACCTTCATTGTCACATGTCATCAAAACTTGGCAGTAGGCCGGGCGCAGTGGCTCACGCCTATAATCCCAGCACTTTGGGAGGCTGAGGCGGGTGGGTCACGAGGTCAAGAGATCGAGACCATCCTGGTCAACATGGTGAAACCCCGTCTCTACCAAAAATACAAAAATTAGCTGGGCATGGCAGTGCACGCCTGTAGTCCCAGCTACTCGGGAGGCTGAGGCAGGAGAATTGCTTGAATCCAGGAGGCAGAGGTTGCGGTGAGCCGAGATCGCACCATTGCACTCCAGCCTGGGTAACAAGAGCGAAACTCCGTCACAAAAAAAAAAAAAAAAAAACTTGGCAGTAGGACTATTTCTATATATTATGTGCAGTTCAATTCAGCTAACAGTTTCGGGGCCTCTGGTATGAGAACTTTATCTGTGCTATCAATCTGACATGTTTCTGCTCTCTTTTAGGAGTTCACAAGTGAGAAGGAAGAAGAAAGACCGACACCAAATAACACCAAAAACAGGTGCACTCTGATAAGTGCTAGTCTACAGAAATAGCAGCAGAAGGGCGAAAGCCAAGCAGGGCATCTGAAAAGCCTTGCAGGACAGTTGAGATATGTGA
Source organism: Cebus imitator (assembly GCF_001604975.1). NCBI lineage: Eukaryota > Metazoa > Chordata > Mammalia > Primates > Cebidae > Cebus > Cebus imitator. The sequence goes on from NW_016107762.1 coordinate 779,215, forward strand.
TTTAGGATGTCATGGCAAGAAATATGAGAAGACGGCATCCAGCGGAGAAGTAGATGAGTGACACCAGTCAAAATATGTGTGGCCTAGGGAGAAGGAAGAGGTCAGCTAGAATCTGAGAAGCTGCAGCGTGAACTGTGGCATTGTCAACAGAGTCAAGGAGATAACCTAGGAATAGACTGGAGAAACTCAGGTCCTTAGCTAATGAAGCTGTATTTTTCATATCAGACAGTAAAGAATGAAACATAAAAGCACGTGAATCCTTCTAATCATCTAACTCATTCCTGAAAGTGAAATAGCTAAACAAAAGCAATAACAAGAACAAGAACCATATAGACCTTCCTTCACTGATTCTGCACATATTTTCAGTGGAAACATTGATTCCTAGTAAGTGAGGCAATGAACCAAGGATCAGTAGAACCAAAGCCTAGCTGTGCTAACTTAAATTTTTCACAACATAACCCTGGGCCAATCTGGGCCACAGTTTTCTTAGCAATAATGCCAGGCAGCTGGATTTGCAGAAGGAGCCTGCTGAATCCCGCCACTCCTATGGAATTGCCTCAGGGAAGGTAAGAAAAAGCACAACCCTCCCTCCACCCACTTAGTATATTTAGGCTTCTGCAAAATCTTTCACTTGAAGGCAATGTTCTAAACTTTACAAACCGTTTGAGAAACACCTGACTATATCACCTCTAACAGTCTTTTAGCTTTTACATGCTATAAATCCATGCAATTTCTTTTGTTCATATAACTTAAAGGTGCATTTCTCATTAACATCCAAATATGTACCATATGTAGGGTCATGTGCTTTTGTGAATGCATTTGGTAAGGCATAACATGAGCTCCACTTTTGTTTCTTCATCTATCAGGCTATTGGATATGTTTTCTCGTGATTGCTAATGGACATATAGGTAGGCAAATGAACACTCTGTAAATGCAGAGCATGATTTGTGGTATAAAATCATAAAAACCAAGTAAAACTTTCTATGGAAAATGAGTTTTTGACTTAGTCATTGTCCCAGCAGTTCTTCATGTCCTGGAAAATACAGGAGATTATCCAGGTTGCTGGATGCCAAATTTGCCAAATCTCCTGTCTTGCTCCAAAAATCCCTCAGAGACGCAGAGAATGTAGTTCGTAGGAAGTTGCCTAGTCAGTCAAATGGCCAGCATACAATGATATGTAAACATTTACTAACAAGGGTGCATGATTCTTCTTGACTTCCTGAGCAAGTGACTTGGGCAAGGTCTAAAGGAGCGTTAACTCTAAGGCCAGCCTTAGGCCTGACATGAATTGTTGGGTTCCCAAATTCCAGAGGATAGATTGGTTCCAGTCAAGTAAAAGAGGTAAAGATCTACTTTGTGCAAGAGTAAGCCATATTCAAAATTGAAAATCTAAACATGAATTTTGGAATTTTCCCCCAACATCACCCTTAACTCCTCACAGCCCTGCTCCCCAGCATCCAGTACCTCTGTGCCTCTGACCAACTCTCAGGCCCTCTCCTAGCAGCTGAGACTGCCCATCCAGGCCTTTTATTTTATTTATTTATTTTGTAGAAGTGCTCATTGCTCTACATCTTTGCATATCTCCCTTTTTCCAGCACAAAGTCTACCTGAGCTACATCCCACTGCTTAGGACTGCTCTTTGTTAGGTTTCAGACAGGAAATGTGACCAGCTCATCTATGTTCATGATTTAAGGTGTTAGTGAAACTTGTAACCCATCCAGGAAAGTATTTGCCTGGCATCATGTGAGAGGTTCTGCCAACTAGCTCTGTCCACCCTGAAGACAAGAATCTTAACTGCAATAATTTCCAGGAGGGCTCTAATAAAATCTGCAAGTCTTCTTTATTTTGAACTTAGGAAGAAAATGAAATACGGATGAGTCTTAAAGGATTGAACCTAAACTAGAATTACATACATATTTATTTTATTATACAATTGATTTAGGCAAAAATGCAATCAGCAGACCATAAAGGATGCACAATAGGGGTTCTGACATATATTTCCAGTTCCTTGTCTGCAAGAGTCAGGGAAAAACCTTTGTAGCTGAGAGAATGATTTCTGTATTGTCACATCTTGCTAATCTTCCACACATCATCTCTTCCCGTTCTACACCAGACTGCCGTGGGAAGGGGTACATTCTTTTTTTTTTTTTTTTCAGACGGAGTTTCGCTCGTTACCCAGGCTAGAGCGCAATGGCGGGATCTCGGCTCACCGCAACCTCTGCCTCCTGGGTTCAGGCAATTCTCCTGCCTCAGGCTCCTGAGTAGCTGGGATTACAGGCACACGCCACCATGCCCAGCTGATTTTTGTGTGTGTGTGTATTTTTAGTAGAGACGGGGTTTCACCATGTTGACCAGGATGGTCTCGATCTCTTGACCTCGTGATCCACCCGCCTCGGCCTCCCAAAGTGCTGGGATTACAGGCGTGAGCCACCGCGCCCGGCCAGGGGTACATTCTTATATTCCTGTTGCTGAACATAGTCTCTGTATTTGCTCAAAGTTCAAATTTTAATAGCCATATTTTAAGCAGTATTATTGCTAAGAGCCGTGTTTACCTCCAACATGCAGTCCTTGTTTCCCTACTTTTTCAGGAATGATGTGTGTTTGTGGCTCACACCCATCTGCAATCTCCCAGCTGCACTTAACTTGTTTCCTGTGTGTGCTGCCCGATTAACAACGCTGCTGCATTGAGATGCTAGTGAAAATTATAGTCCATTTGTTTTCATAAGAGTAGGAATTTTCAGTGTCAAGGCATATTTTTCTAAAAGAATTCTCCTCTGGAACAGAAATGTTGAAACCGTAAAGGTTCTATTGTGATGTTATCAAATCTCAGTAAGCTTCTGCGTAACATGGATAATTCCTGATACCATATACAGTTGCTTCCTTAATATGCCACTTGGATGTTTTAAAGGCACTCAAAATAATATTTCCCACAAAAAGCTGGAATTCCATCTCATTTTTCAATACTGGTTCCTCTCAGTCCTTTCCTACTTCATCAAAATTGCACATTCAGCCAGTAAATAAAGTAAAAAATGTACAAGACATCCCAGTTTCCTTTCTCACTTTCCCCATCTAATCCATCAATAAAAGCTGTAGGCTCCACCTCCAAAATATCCCCCCTTACTTTCTCCTCCACATATCCACAGCCACCATCACCTCTGACCAGGGTGGGCTATGTATGCTATGGCCTCCTGACCACTCTCCTACTCCCATATCTGCACTAGCTACAGACCATTCTTATCAACAGAGTGACATTAATACAATAAAGATCACTTCACTACCCTGCATAAAACTCTTCCTACTGCACTTAGAATAAATTCCAACTCTTATCATTACCTGTAAAAACATACATGGCTTGCTCCTTTCTCTTTCCCAAGCTCCAAGGGCAAGCAACAAGATCTTTTCCATTCTTTTGTCATATCACGTTTGAGAGGTGACACCTTCTCATTTTATAAGTGTCAACTCAAATGTCACCTACTTCCAAGCCATTTGTAGCCACACTCCTCCCTTGACTTAGACTTGACGGGTAGAGTACCCTAGCTATTCCCTTTACAGATTTTACTTTGTCTGATTGATATTTATTTTGGTGTACAGTCTGGCATCCACTTCTAGAATGAAAGCTCCATTAAGACAGAAGCTCATCTATTTTGTACATTGCTCCCAGTACATGGCAATACCAAGCACTGAGCAGTTCCTAATGAATATTTGATGGCATTGAATGACTATTGGTTTGGAATACTGTCTGTGTCACTTTTACTGAGTCACCTTCGTAACATTACTTAATTTCCATTTGCCTCAGTTTTCTCATCTATAAAAGTTAGAACAAAGCAGAATCTATCTCATTAGGTTGTTGTGAAGGCTAAAATAACATATGTTGGCTTAGCATAGTGACTCATGCCCATAATCCCAATATTTTGGGAGGCAAAGGTGGGAGGAACATTTGAGGATAGGAATTCAAGACCACCCTGAGAAACAAAGCAAGACCCCATCTCTATGAAAAATACAGAAAATTAGCTGGGAATGGTATCAAGGGACTAAAGTCTCAGCTACTTGAGAGGCTGAGGCAGGAGGATCCCTTGAGCCAAGGAATTTGAGGCTGCATTGAGCTATGATTGTACCACCACACTCCAGCCTGGGGAACAGAGTGAGACCCTGTCTCAAATAAATAAATACAGAAAGTAAAATAAAATATGTAAATCACTCAGAAGAGCACTATTTAAGTATTTATTATTGTTATTGAAAAAATAAATGAGCCACATCATGTGAGCTTTATTACTAAGTAATCACTATCAGGAAACGAAATTTAAAAAGGGCCCTCTGAAGATGACACTTTAACCAACTAAAAAAAAAAGCGTATATCTGAATTTATAGTAAATGGTGGATGAGATTTGTGGGTTCCATCAAATCCTTTTTCAGGACTTGCTCCTCTTTCTAAGCATAAGGCTGAAACTATAAGGAGTAGCACAGTACAATATTTGACTGCAACTGTGGTCATTTAATCACTCAGTCTTTTTTCATCTATGAAATAGTAAGATGATATATACTGTATTATAATTACAGTATATTAAAAATAGCTATATGGCCGGGCATGGCGGCTCACACCTGTAATCCCAGCACTTTGGGAGGCCGAGGCAGGTGAATCACGAGGTCAGGAGTTCAAGGCCAGCCTGGCCAAGATAGTGAAACCCCATCTCTACTAAAAATACAAAAATTAGCCAGGCGTGGAGGCAGGTGCCTGTAATCTTAGCTATTTAGGAGGCTGAGGCAGAGAATTGCTTGAACCCAGGAGGTGGAGGTTGCAGTGAGCTGAGATCAGCCACAGCACTCCAGCCTGGGGGACAGAAAGAGATTCCATCTAAAAAAAAAAGCTATATAAGAATATCTAAGTCAGAGCATTGGATGACAGGTATACAGCCTACATAAAAGTTCATTGCCTATATGAAGACTGAAAGATATTGCCTACATAAACACCGGAAGTTGAACTTGGCAGTGTGGTCTCTTTATTCTCACTCAATTTACTTAGGTCCCTTTTAGGCTCTGTGCTAGGAAAGTATCACATGCTGACTGTGGATGCTTGCAACACTGAGAAGAAAACAGAACCCCGATTTCAAAGAGTCCAGAGCACGGAGGGAAGGCAGCCCTGTAATCCAAGTGAACACTGTCATGATGGCAACCAGGAGACAAGCAAGAGTTCCCAAGATTGCTGGGACCCAGACTCTTATTAACTCCATCTGAAGTGGGTGTGGAGTCTGTTGGGGAGGGCTCCTCCATCTCAGCTGCTCTGACCCAGAGACTGGTCTTGTGGTCAGGAACACATCCAGGAGAGCAGGAGAGCTCTGAAACTGATCTAGAGTTTTGGCTCTGTTTTAGGTACACCTAAGCTGGCCCCGAGACATTCAAACCTCAATGAAACTCAAACCGAATGTGCTATTTTCCAACTTGTAAACTGACCCTAGGGCTGCCTGCGCTTCTCGGAAGTTCTCTAAATTAAAGATCTAGAGCCAGGATAAACCACTAGGTTTTCTTGGAATGCCCATTACTGCTGCAATCACCTCTTATCTGCCTGCCTGCTTCAAAGTATAAAGAAATTTTATACTTTTTGAGGTCTAGTCTAAAACTCCTCTCCCTCAAATTGCTTTCCAAGTCTCGTCTATGTTAATCTTTCCCAACTAACCATACCCTGCCCCTGATGTATTCTTTTAAACACGAAATCCATTCATCATATTTTTCTGGAATAATTATTTATCTTGTCATATGTTTCTTACATTTGATAACACACACCACTGTAATAGAAAAAAATAGGAATACGTTCTTTTGGGGGGAAAAGGGGAGTTTTCTGCTTTGATTTTAATGTTTCGCATAGACACTCAAGCCACAATCGCAGACTCATACTCTGAAACAGATGCCCTAAAAAATGGAATGAATACAGTATTTGAAATGGAACAGGTCTGGTGTTTAAGACAAAGGGAAAAAGGGATCAGAACACAAGTACATCTCTATATTGTAATGTAAGTAACGTAGGGAAGGATTTCCAACCAACTCTGGCACCATAATCTGCCTAAAGTTCTTTCCACTGAACACTAACCTGACTGGAGACTCATTTGGTTAAATCACCACTCTTTTTGAAAAAGTAAATATCACCTAATGAGGCATCAGTCACTCACAGAAGGTATAAAGTTATGTTTAAAGACAAGCAGATGCTAAGGGAAACACATGTTAAATAGGAAATCAATGAAACATTTGCCCTTTATTAACTGAATAACTGTAGAAACAATCTCTCCCAGCTCTTAGACCCCTAGACTATTTGCTCCAAAACAGGGATAACAAAGCTTTCTTTCAGCGAACTGAAGTGAGAATATGAATAAGGTTTATGTGAAAGTGCATGAACCAGTAGGAGCTCATGTGGTAGGTTCCTACTATTCATGTTGTAGGAACTCCCTGCAACATGGATAGCTAGTTTATCATTCATTGATTCGTTACCCAATACCTATTTATCACATACCTACTATATGCTAAGTGCTATGGGTACCGTAGTAAACAAAAAAGAATAGTTTCTATTTTCATGATGGGAAAGATGAATATTTAGCAAATCATATAGCAAAATTAAATAATTGCTGCTGTGACATATGAAGAAAGAACTATACAGCACCAAAAGTATGAATAACAGGAAGAGCCTTCTTTAATCTTTTGCGTGGTTGGTTAGAAAGGACTTCAGCAATGGGAATCCATACAGGAGGGAAGAAGAAATCATAGAACATGCTTCCTGGGTGATGCTTGTCCAGCTAAAGAACTGCTTAAGATAATAGAGTTTAAGGGTGGGGCAGAGGTAGCAACTGGGATGGGCATGAGAACGGATAAGGAAAGTCTCTAAATTACAAGTGAAAGATAAGATATGGCTGCTGGGCATTGTCCCAGCACAGTCCTAGGACAAAAACAAGCAGGTATTAAGGTGCCATCATATTTTTGAGATGTTAATAAATAAGATTTTTTTCCTTAAAAGCTCCTCAGTTGTCCCTCTTCTGGTTCTTACCTCCCTCATTTTCATCCCAATCCCTGGGAAGCCCATTCTCCTAGCCATAGGATAAGAATATATCAGAATAGAAAGTAAAGCACTGAAAAAATTATCCTAGATCATGTTTCCAAAGACAGAGTCTTTAGGTGCAGAAAACACTCCAGACATAAGCAAGTATTTGAGACCAAGGGATATAAAGGCATGTTGAGCTTCCCAAAGCAGGGAGATTGAGGAAGGTAGAGTTCCCCACAGTGCCTCTGTCTCAACTCAAATATACAAAATATCTTCCTGGCTGGGGGAAGGGAAAGAGAGTTGGTGACAAACAATGAGAATGTGTCTAGAGAGGACACTCATTCTGCCTCCAAAATGTGGCCAAGCCCAAGAGAGGTTGAAAACTGCAAAAATAAAGAACCATTCCTTCCTTATAGAACCTCAAAGAACTGACAAAACCTTTGGGGAGGCACTGGCTGAATGGCTGGTCAAGACACACATGGTGAGTCTCACAAGCCCCGTGAAATGATCTGATAGTTCTTGTGCTCACAGACTCTACATGCAAACAGTCAACGGAGCCGGAGCCAACAGGACAAGACAGGCACAAGGCACATCAATACAGCGAGTCGCAAGGCCAAATGACCAAGCCCCAACAGGGTAATAGAGACCTCAAAACTTCCTGTTTCAGAGAATCGTGTAGAGGATATTTAGAAGTCGTTAGGGCGTTGAAGACACTGAATTGACTGAAATGAAATAACACTTCTTTCATGAAATAGAGGATTAGAGATACAAATTCATTGTTACATAAAAATGAAAAGTCATATGTCTGCATACCTAAGTTTGTGAGCTGAAATTCACACCTACTACACCTATTTCACAACCAGTTCTTAGATGCCAGGTTTGCTTTTCCCTCACCTGAGCTGTTCCCTGACTCCTTTATTCCAACTTAAATTTTTGCACTTCTGTTAAGTCCCAGAGTGGGGCTTAACAGGAGTGGGGCTTAACATCTTTGATTACTGCAAAGATGTTTTCCAACGGGAAATCAAATCATTACAGATTTTGCTATTATTATTGTGAACCTACATATCCTGCTGTGAAGTGGCCTCCATTTAATAGCTGCAAAAAAGAAAAAGATGAAAAGGACAGCAATTACGATCCGCCACAGATGCAGGAACTGAGCTCAGGCCCCAGCAACTGGAAATCTGTATATCCTGGTGTTGGCAAAGCTTTTAGCAGTTCTGCCTGAAGTCTTTCTTTGAAGTGTGTCCAAATGGGACTCTGAACGCGAAACACTAGCCACTCCTTGCTCTCTACTACAGGACTAGAAAACATGCTTTTGTTTGATGGCATGTCGTCTAAGGTGGTTTTTAGCTTTTAAATAAGAAAAGATTACTCGAGCTTCAAAGCTAGTTGTTCCTTGGCAAAGGGTAACACAAATTCTTGGGGGAAGAGAAAAAGGATGAAAATTCTGAGTCTTTCTGGTTCCCTCTGGAGTTTCTTTTTAGGTCACTTTCACCAATTAGCTCCCAAAGATCCTTGCTGACAGCAATTTATAGATGAAAATCCAAACCAAATGGGCCCCAGATGTGGGACAAAGGCTTCCATGGCAAAGCAGGGAACAGATTAGAACTGGCTTAAACACGCACACAGACACACACACACACACACACGCACACGCACACACACACACACACACATACACACACAGTGGGAATTTAGCTAAGGAAACTCAGGGAGGTCTGGGCTCCAGGGAATAAGTTCTGAGTCACTCCAGCCATTTCCCATCTTTCTCTGTCATTTTTTCCTTTTTTTTTTTTTAAATTCTGCATGGCCTGATTCTATGGCCCTAATTCAATCTTTCTTCATGCTACATTGAGTCACTTGGCCTTGAAATCTGAGCATGGTTAAGAGTTGAAAAATCATTCTAGCATCTGTTTCTACCAACCTCCTGGTATACCACTATTTTGTCCTTATAAAAAGAAGATAAAAATGTCACAGGCAGAACTTGGAAGAAAAATTCAAGTAAATAGAACAATAAACTTCATAAATAGAGAGTACTTTTAGAGTGTGTCCCAGGCAGGTTATGCATTGTTTTGAAAAGAGCTGAACTTTAATAAACAAAATGTTGCCCTCTACATGCTTTTTACAATGGTAGCCCCATTGTTACTAGCTTTTCCCAGTTAGCTTGGGAGAATTGTGGTTTTCATGTCATTTTGCCAAAACTTAATATTCACAGAAATGATACAGTGCTCAGGACACCTGAGATCACACCAGAGAAATTTCTCTGAATAGCAGAGGGACCAAAAGGTAGTTGTAGTACCTGCAGAACATTAGAGAAAAGAGAGAGTCAGAAAAACCACACCAGCACAATGCTTGTATCTTAGCTGTATGAGTTTGCTAGGACTGCTATAACAAAATGCAACAGACTGAATGAGTTAAACAACAGAAATTTACTTTCCCACAAATATGGAGGCTAAGAGCCCATGATCGAGGTGTTGGCCAGTTTGATTTCTCCTGAGGCCTCTCTCCTTAGTTTGCAGATGGCCATCTTCTCACTCTGTTCTTCTGTGGTCATTCCTGTGTGTGCACACATCCCTGGCGTCTCTATGTGTGTCTAAATGTATTCTTCTTATAAGGACACGAGCCATATTAGATTATGATCATTTTAATTTACTCACTGTCTCCAAATACAGTCACATCCTGAGGTAACAGGATGTTAGGAGGTGGCACAACTCAGCCCATAACACTGTCTTCACTAATATTTAATTCTGCTGAGTGTTATAGGCACAATCCACATGTTTGGGGTATTAAAAGAAAGTGGGCCACATAGGTAACAATACTCAGATAATGAATAATCAAAATTTGTAATCATGTTATTAAATTAAGATATTTTCCCTGTATATTGCAGAATATGCTCTTGTCACCTACCCCTCACCCCAAAAATTCCCTATGGTATGATAAGCTCTGTGGCTATCAGCCAGCAAGCTCTGTTTCCCTTTGGTCTAAGAACTGAAAGTAAGGAATGCCTGATACACGTGGCAAGGGTGCAGCAAAAGGGGGATGAGAAGGACTCAAAATCCCTATAGCCCCTCTTTCTCCTCCACAGGCCTCTTCTTCCTAATTCTCTCCACTTCCAAAAAGTGGAGATTTCTAAGTTTGACTTCTAGAAATAGATGGTGCTATAATTCTTACACATTCCGTCCAATTCAATAGATCAAGATTGTATTCAGCAAATATTTTGGACTAGATACTATGTCAAGAACTGAAGGTGACGAAGAACTGGGTTTGAATGAGGACTTGACCTCAAAGATCTCTATGTCTTATAGAGAGGAAAGATTCCAGTAAACATAACCAACTATAATATAAGGCAGAGCAGAATGAATGTAGGAAGAGTTAGAAACAAATACTTTGTGTAGTAGTATTTCAATGAAAAACAAGAAATAAATACTGCTGGGAATATATAAGAGGAAGAGATCATCTCCAGCTGGGGCTGTAGGAAAAAACTCCACAGAAAAGCTGGAAGATGGGCTTTGATAAAGGTGTATAACTGTGATAGAGAAGTTGGGAAATACAGAATGAAAGAACATTTCATGAAACCAGAAAACACGTTAGAAGTAGTACAACCAGGAAATATGGATGGGGGCCATATTATACCTGATTTGAATATCAGTTAGTGTTAATTTAGCAGATAATGGGGAGCTATTGAGGTTTTAAGGAAAGGTGTCAGACTGTCTTTGTTTTGTTTTATAGAGATTAATCTAACAACAATATATGTAATAGGTTGGAAGGGCAATCTGGAAAAAGGGATACTGGATTAGAAGTGATTGAAGTATCCTAGGAAGGGTTAATATAAGGCCAAATTCTTGGCCACAGTGAAAATGGGGAAAAGGAAGTCGATTTGAGAGAATCTTTCAGACACTTGGCATTAAATACAAATTGTGATAGGGTGGCAGAGTTGAGAAAAATGACTTCCTATATGACAAATGGAATAGAGAATATTGTAGAAGGAAGAGATGACAAAAAAGCGTGGCAGACAGTCTTCAAAGATGGCTGTGTGAGGCCATTCTTACATTCCTATAAAGAAATACTGGAGACGGGGTAATTTACAAAGAAAAGAGATTTGATTGGCTCACTATTCTGCAGGCTATACAGGAAACATGGCACCGGCATTTGCTCAAGTAGCTTTCACTCATGGCGGAAGGTGAAACAGGAGCAGGCATGTCACATGGCAAAAACAAGAGCAAGGGAGGTGGGGAGGTGCCACACAGTTTTAAAGGACCAGGGAGAACTCAGTGACTTCCACAAGGACAGGACCAAGCCATGAGGGATCTGTGCCCATGACCTAAACACCTCCCACCAGGCCCCATTCTAGCATTGGGGATTACAATTCAACATGAGATTTGGTGAGGACGTATATTCAAACCATATCGATGGCTCCAGGCAGTCTCTGTTCTCCTGGTACCAACGTGTTACTACTCACCCCAGGAGCTGTGGCATATTTCCCCTCCCCTTGAATGTAGGCTGGCCTCGAGACTTACTTTGGCACGTAGATTGTGTCTGATGTGACATTCTAGACTTCTTAGCACAGTTCTTAAGAGAACACAGCTCCTCTTGGAACCCAGCTGTCACGAGGGAAGGAAGTGCTGACCAGGCTACTGAATGATTAGAATACATAGGAGAGAAACTCGGAAAGAGGAGGTCATCTTGGAGGTTCTTCTCAGATGAGTTAAGACTCTAGATGGAATGAACAGAAGAACTGCCTTGCTGATTCTCACTCACTGCAGACAACTGAGAAATAATAACCCATTGTTGCTTCAAGCCATTAAGTTTTCAAGTAGTTTGATACACAGCCATAGATAATGAAACATGGTGTTAAGCCCATTGAAAATCTGTATTCATCTGTTCGGGCTGTCATAATAAAATACCATGGACTGTATGGCCTAAACAACAGACAGGTATTTTCTCATAGTTCTGAAGGCTGAAAGGCCAAGATCAAGGTTCCAGCGTAGTTGAATTCTGGTGGGGGCTCTCTTCCTAGTTTGTAGATGCTACATTCTCTTTGTGCCCTCACATGACCTTTTCTCCATGAGCACCAGAGATAGAGAGACAGAGAGAGAGAAAGCTCTGGTATCTCTTCTTATGAGGACACTAAACCTATCAGGTCATGACCCTACCCTTACAACCTCATTTAACTCAGTTACTTCCTCAGAGGCTTCATCTCCAAACACGGCCACACTGGGGGGTCAAGGCTTCAATCTATTAACCTGGGAGGACGCAAACATTAAGTTTATAATAGAAACCTTCTAAGGAAAAGAGACTTTTTTTTTCTAGAGGCAAGAGCCAAAGGTAGAGAGGTGGATTAAACTCAAAACCTTGTCAAGTCTTAGAATCACTACACATCCCAGCACAGTGCCTACCACATAGGAGGAGCTCAACAAATCTTATTGAACAAACAGAAAAATGAATTATTTAATAACTTTTAGGTGGAGCTTCAAAGTATAAAGGTATTTTCAAGGACAGTTTTATGGATAATACCATGTCTCAGGGAAGAAAAAACTGATTCTCTGAAATAAGCTAGCTGAGAATTCTTAAAGATGATCACCTACAGTTATATATGAGTAGTATACGGAAATACATATACAAGGCATTAACATGGAATACCTGGGGAGGAGTGGGTGGAGATGTGAGTGGAGGAAGAAGGATAGAGAGGAAAAAGAGCCACATCAAACAGGAAAAGAAAGGTGACACCAAAAACTACACAGTAAGATTTTACTTATGCATTTATGGAAAATAATATGTAATTTTTTTCATATTTTTAAATGACAAGAACCACCCATCCAGAAAATATGTGAATGGTTTCTTCCAAATATAAGTTACAAAATAAACAGAGATAAGATGTCACTGTGATAAAAAAAGATCAAATCTTCAATTGCAGATAGTAAGCCCGATCTCAAGACAGAATTAATAAAAGATGGGTTGAGAGCTCATACAAAGGGCTCATGGGCTTGTCTAACGGTACCATGCCAAACTGGCTTCAGTTTCTCTTTATCCCATAGAAATAGTATATTTTGATTTCAGCAAAGCATTTGGAATATTATTCAGTAACAGTTTTGTGGGCAAGATTGAGAAACAGCTGGCTTAAATAGATCCTGTTATTGTGGGAAGGAAGATTTGTAGTAGTTTGGCACAGGTGTTGTCCTGGGTCTTGTTCAGAAAAATATTTTGTGAATATCTTAAAGGATTTTTTTAAATTCTCAGATTTCCAGACAACGAAAAGTTGTGAAGTCTTACTAAAATATTGGACTGAGATCTTAACAGGTTAGAAGAATGGACCTTCACTGAAAAGCTATAATTTAATAGGAAAAAATATAAAAATCACACACCGGTTAAAATAAGAGCATTGAGCAGATTTTATTTAAGTATGGTTTGTTTGAAAAAAATAAACCAAAGTTACTTATAGTTTGGCTGACAGAAGGCTCAATATAAGTCATGTGTCATTTAACCCCAGGAAGTTAATAATTATTTTCACTACATTCCTGGACATGTAGTTTCAGATAAAAGGAGAAGAATGGGCCACTGGCTTAACTGCATCTGGAATATCATGTTTAATTTTGAGCAAAAGGGAAAATCAGGTAGTGGAGATGAAGAAAGCCACATCATATGCAGAATAGTGAAGAAACTAGAGTTTCGGTGCTATCTGGTAAGCTGCAGCTGTCCGTTCTCCACCACTACTTAATACAAAGTTCTGACATTTTTAGGCTTGTTCATGGTCCCCATTCTGAATCATATGCTGCCTTTCCCCTTCTCTACCTCCCAATCTTCACAGCTTCTGACCTTATGAGACTTTTCTCCCTGGTAAAGGGCATTGTTTATGCATTGATTCAATTTACACATATTTATGGATCACCTGCATTCTAGACAAATTTTCTAGGCATTTGAGAATCAGTGAACAAAACAAACAAAAATCTCTGGCATCATGAGGCTCACATTTTAGAAGAAGGTCACAGAGAACAAACAGACATTATAAATGTATAAATTTCATGGTATGTTAAAAGTTGACAAATGCTGTAGAAGAAAGGAAAAAAATAGAATATTGCAAAGGGGTTCAAGGGCACTAGGAATAAGGTGGAAGCATTTGCAATTTTAAGTGTTTTTTTCAGGGCAGGCCTCATTGAGAAAGTGACATCTGAGTTAAAGTCTTGAAGGAGGTGAAGGAGTTAATTGCATGACTACGTGGGAGCAAAGCATTCCAGTGCAAAAGCCCTAAGTACTATGTGCCTAGGAGGGAGTAAGAGAAGAAACATTAGCAGGAAATCAGCTCAGAGAGATAATGGTGCCAGGTAGGAACTTCAGCTTTTACTCTAATTAAGGTGGGAATCCACTGGAGGGTTTTGAGGAGAGGAGCAACGTTATCTGTCTTGCATTTCTAAAAAAATCAATCTAGCTTCATTGTGAAGGACAGATTCTAGAGGGGCAAGACAGCGCCCAAAATAACAGTTAGAAGGCGATGGCATTGATCCAGGTGTGCAGCAAGGCCACTCACACCAACACAGTAGCAGTGTAGGAGGTAGAATGGTAAAGCAAACAAGCCTTCCTGAATTTTTAGATGTGAGACATGAACAAAAGAGACCAATTGAGTTTTCTCAGCCTGTGCAGCTTGAAGGATGAAGCTGCCGTCAAATGAAATGGGTGAGTGTGCAAATAGAGCAGCTCTGGGGAAGAAGATCAGAAGTTCAGTTTGGGATATAGAAAGTTGGAGATGTCTATTAGACCTCCACATGGAAATGTCAAGGAGAGAGTTTATTATATGAGATCTAGACTACAGATATAAATGTGGAAGTGCTTGAATGTAGGTGCCATTTTAAGCCATGAGACTGAATTATAGCATCAAAAAGTGTGTGTAGGCAGGAAAGTGAAGAAGATCAAAGGGGCTCTGACAATAGAAAGTCAGGGAAAATAGAAAGATGCAATAAAGAAGAAAAGGAGAGTCTAACACGTTAAAAAAAAAAGAACACTAAGACACTGTAGTGCCACAGAGGCCAAGTGAAGAAATCATTTCATAGAGAGGGGTGGGATGAACTGTGTTGACTGCTGCTGGTAGCTCAGATCACATGAGCACAGAGAACTGATCATCTGCTTTAGAACTGTGAAAGTCATTAGTGTGTTTGATGAGGGCAGTCTAGTGAAATGGCCAGATACAGAGTCAAATTAGAGTGGATTGAGAAAGGAATTGTAAAATGTTGCTACAAATCCACAATTGCTAGAATAAATGGGGTCAAGGGAAGATTTTTTTTGAGGTGGAAACAATAACAGAATGTATGATTGCAACTAAAAATCAGCAGAGAGTAAAACCTGGTAATGCAGGAAAGACAAGAAAAAAATTGCTGGAGTGATGTTTTGGGTAGATAAGAGTTGATGTGATCTAGTGAAAAAGTGGAGAGATTGGTTGTAATGAGGGCACAGAAGTTCATCCATGGAAGCAGGTGAAAATGCAGGGGACGACGGTAGAGATCCTGTCAGTGGTTAGACAGGTTGGTGAGAGTCTGAGAAAGTTCTTTTCTGATTGCTTTGATATTTCTTAGATGTGGCACTGAGCTCTGATTCATTCTTTAAACCATGATGTGAATTCTCTCAATTGAAATGCTGCCTGCATCACAGGAAAATGGCTCCCTTATCCAGCTAGCTTGAGGAACTAAAACCCCCATGCAAAGCCTTTGGCACAGAATTCCCCTCTGGCCTATACCAGCCACCACAGGAGTAACCCAAAATGTGTGTGCATCCTAGAAAAGAGCAGATACATAGGGAATACCACTTGATCTACTTGAGTATTTGCAACGTTAGTATTTTGTGTAATTTTAACAAGTAGAGTAAATGTAAAAAAAAAAAAAAAAAACATTGCTCAAATATTAACCCTTCTGTCTGTGAGAACTTCGGCAAGTAGATTGACCCCCGTAATCTCACTGCACTATCTGTAGATAACAGAAGTACATGTAGCTCTCCTTACCTGTGGGTTCTGCACCCTTGCATTTAATGAACTACAGATGGAAACATTAAAAATTAAAATAAAACATAACAATACGATAGTAACAAAAATACAAATTTTTTAGATTTGGCATAAGAATTATTTACATAGCATTTACATTGTATTAGGTATTATAAATAATCTAAAGATGATTTAAAGTATATAGGAGGACATATGTGGGTTATATGCAAATGCAGTGCCATTTTATGTAAGGGATTTGAGCATCCACAGATTTTGGTATCCATAAAGAGTCATAGACCCAATCCCCCACAGGTACTGAGGGACGACTGTATACATTTTATTATGTCTCTTCTGGCCTTCAAAATATGGAGATTTGATCTCCTTCCTAACCTATTAGATGTCCAAAGGTACCTAGGTCCTGGGTATTGCAGAGATCATCGTGGGGGACACAATGAGGTCTCAAAGCACTGGCAAAGAGCAGATCTCCTCCCATAGCAAAGCAGCCATGCTTAAAGTCACCCAAGGCTCCTCTGGTCTGGCCTCTGCTCCCGGTACATTTGTTTACCTTCAGGAAAGCCATTTCCCCAGTCCCTGCTCCAACTATTTCTCAGCCCAAAACCAATTCTTAAGTAGTTTCAGAAAAAACACATCCACCTGATGTCTGAACCTATAGCCCCTTCATTTTCCTCATCCACATCTCCCTACTCTCACCTTCTCTAGTTTCATTCTAAGCATAAGAGCGGCATCACTCCACCACCACTGTGGGATGACTTGCCATATCAATGTCACTATGCTGCCAGTGTAGAGAAGCAATGATGGTCACTAGGAGGAAACAAGATTAGAGACTCCACCATCCTCACAGGGCCTACTCTGAGTGGACTCCTTGGCTGTCTTAACTGAGTCTTGTGAATAATGCAGTTTCTTCAGAAAGCTTTTGTAATGTCAATTATGATAGAAGAGTTTGAATCTAGAAAACTGCCTAAAACCAAATCATCCGATTAGCCTTAGTCATTAATTAAAATGCCACAATATTAATAATGGGTCATGGCCTTATCTCAGCTCAACTCACATCAAAACAAAATTTAGTTTTCATTGTTCACACACACATAGTGGAGCAGCAAAGGAGCTGATCACTAATGTGGTGTAATTAAAAGAAGGCCTACAGGCTCCTCAAGAATATCTCCTCCACTTTCCTGAACATAGTACTGTTAATGACAGTTATTTGGGTCAAGTTTTTATGTCTCCAAATGGCCTCCATTAACAGAAAAGGCACAACCAAGAAAGCAGCTCATTAAGATGGCCACTCTCAGTAATACATTCCAGTGATCAGCTAATCAAATTAGCAGTCTGCCACCAATGTCAACGAATTGCCATGTGAATATGTGACAATGAGTATAAAACTTTCAAAGAGATGGAAAGGAAAGATCAGGAACATAAAGCAAAATGTGGGATGCCACTCTAGGGAAGGAGGCTGAGGCCCATGAGGATGTTGGACTCGTCTAACAAAGGAGATGAGGTAGAACATTGTTATCCAGGACCTGGAAACATGAGTCTCCACAATTAAACTCCAACATTCCAATTCACCATGCAATCAGAAGATGCTTTACTGATAGCAATAAGGCAGCTTAGGTAGGGGAAATAAAAGATTAAAGAATCAGACTTCTTTGGTGTAAACAGGCAGCTCTCCAAATGATTGGCCTTATTTAATCATTTGATAAATGCCTAGAAGAAGACTGCATTCTAAATTCTTATGTTCGAGGAAACCCATAAGATCTTAAGGTAAATGCAAACTGACAGATTGATTGGGCAGGGAAATGAAAGAAAATCAATATTCCAGAAGAAATCACTCAGGTTAGTACTGCTTTTAGAAGAGGGGCAAGTTATATTCACATAGATGCGTGACATTTTACACTAGCCTGTCTAATGCTATCTCTCCATGGGCAATCTCATGTATCCCTGTGACTTCTCTCAAGCATTGCCTCTGTAGTTCCTGCAGCTACTAGCAGGTTGATGGTGAACTGCTAAATGACCATTTCTCTACCATAATGTCCCACCTAGCATGCTAAGGTGTGAAACCAGAGGAAGAAAAATGGGTGGTATTCTAACTTATTCGTAGGGCATACAGCATATCACCAATCAGTTTCAGCCATGGAACAGCCCTTGGCAAAACTTCAGAAGTCATGGGCATGTTGTCTGTGAAGCTGGAAGAGTAGGAGAGGAAACGGACAGTAAGCTCAGCCCATCAGCTATGATTGTAAACATCTTCTGCATAGATATCCCCGAGGTATGGAAGTGAGAAAGAAAGATTAATAGGTCATGAACTAATCAAGAACAGATTTTTATTTAAAAGCATAACTAATAGATAAGCAAAGAATATAGGAAACTCATTTCAAACTAATAGGCATAGCAAAGACATAAAAAACACAGTTCACGACCATAAACTTTGAAGTATAAGTTAAAGTTTTTTAACCTCCAAATAATTGCTAATGTTATTCTCATTTTCATTTTGTATTGAGGAAAACTCTGAGCTTACACTCTTATAATGAGTGTTTATAAATTCCTGACTTTATCATTGTGCACTACTTTTGTCTTAACCGAAGTTTAACTGCTTTAGAGCAATATCAAAGGCATTTAAGCACCTATTTGCAGGTAACCAAGGAAGAGGCATTAATTTGCCTGCTTACACTCATGATTACATCTGCCCTTTACCAGCCAGCCATGGCATCTCCACTGGAAATGCGTGACATTCCTATCATCAGTTTCATTCTTCACCCAAACTCTTACTTCCTTTTCTTTGTCCTTCTGCTTCCTTTCCTGTTATTCTCCTTAAATAATATTGTCCAAATTGTACCCGTATGCAGATGATGCCATATATGTGAATCAAACTAAGATTCCCATTTTCTAGGCCCTCACAGCCATCTCTCTCTCAATATCTCTCCCTGATGGCTCACCTGTATCTCAAGCTCAATGGCTCTAGAAGGAATATATCATACCCATTCCAAAACATGTTGTTGTCTGACATCATCTTCCAAGATAATCACTTTCAAAATCTTGATGTCATCCTTGAGTCAACTTATCATTGGTCACATCAAGTAAATTTTCATAGCTAATAATTTTATTCTTTCCCAATCACTCTTGTATAAGCCTCCAACTTTTCACTTACTGTACCTGCCCATGTTCAGGTTCTTGTTTCTCTCATTGGGACTACATAATCACAGTCTAACTGGTTTCCCTGCTTTCTGCATCTGTCCCTTTACCTCTGCTCTCAACAGTAATTTCCTTTCTCACTGCTGCTAAACTTTCCACACATGAAATTAAAATCCAACTTGATATACACTGGCTCCAATCTTTCCTCCTATTACAATTCTACCTCATCCTCATCTGCTGAAATAACAACCACACCAGTTAGCCAGCATGGCTAAGTTATGCTGTAATAATCATCTCAAAATCTCAATGGATTTCAGCAAAGATTTGTTTTGTAGTTACGATACCAGTTCTCTACTCCACATTGTCTTCTTTTTAGGTCCCAGAGGAAGGAGCCCCTGCCTAGAACCTGATGGTCCTGCGACAGAGAGAAAAAAATGATGGCAAAACTACACAATGGCTCTGTGAACTTCTACCTACATTTTATTGGCCAAAGCACAACAAGTGGCCAAGCCTGGCACTAATGGAATAGGAGATCTAACTCCTAGACCACCAAAACATATCAGCAAGTATTTTGAACAAAGGATACAATCTACCACGCCATCACTAAAGGTACAGCATAAATTCCACCATGTTTTTGGTGTCTTGATTCTTTTTCTAGACCAAGGTACCTCAACCTTACCACAACTGACTGGATAATGCTTGGCTGTGGGTGCTGTCTGTGCCTTGCAGGGCATCTGGCAGCATCTCTAACCACTACCCAATAAATGCCAGTCAGCTCCATACACATGCACTCAGCCACACTGGCAATCAAAAATGGCATCAGACCTTGGGGAATGTTCGTTCCCTGGAAGGGCAAAATCACCCCAGTTGACAACCACTGCTCACATCTATGAGTCATTAAAGAACAGGATGACTAAGAATGATGTCTTAGTCATTGCTGCGTCTCCATGCCCCTAACCACTATAAATGGTATAAACTTAATAATTGGAATATAATAGAATGGAAATTACAAAATGTAATTTTCTTTATTCAAAACTAAAGGGCAATATTTGTATCTTGAATCTCTTCTGAGAAAAACATAAACTTCAGAGATGACTAATTTAAATCCTAGCTTCTCCACTCTAAAATTCTGGGAAATTTGCTTAACTTTTCTAAGCCTAAGCTTCTTTGTCTTTGTAATAGAGACAAAGCATCTCCCTTGCAATTCTGTGGTGATGAGCCAAGATATATTACTTGGCATATGGCATGTGCTCAATAAATCGTGTCTAGCAGCAGCAGCAGCAGCAAGAGGAGCACTTTCTCCATCACACACAAAATAGGAGATGTTTAAAAAAAAGTTTGTCCCTTTGCATACAAATGCCAAAAGTTACTCCCAGAAAGAGAACAGCATGGTTCTACAAAATACTGCCTGTGTTTGTTTCTCCATAAATAAGACTTGTTGTCAAGAAACTTGAGCTCAGTGGATTTGCCATAAAACACATAAGCTTGGCTCAGAGCAACAGGTTTTCGTGGCACTTTCCTGGATGTCAGCAGAATCTTACAAATCAGGCAGCAAAGTGCAAAACATATGCCCTCAGCAACTTGCCAAAAACCAATAAAAGGAATCAATGGCAAATGCAAAATTGAGGCAGGCAGCCACAGTTTGGGGCTCCAAACCCCCATAAATTCACATGGAAATGCACTTTATTTTAGCAAGAACCTGACTAAACAAAACCATTTCAAATGATAAAAAGAACCTTCATATAGTTATATACCAGACAGTTAGAAACAGCAAAATGAGAAATCTCTTCAGGATTTTTTAAATCCAGTCATTTGGAGCAACACATGTTGACAAGTCCACTGGTTTTTCAGTTAGAAAATGTTAACAGAGTAGAACTGGGCTTTTGGTAAGAGAGTGGCACATTGGGATATTATCAAGACATGTGGCATTTTATATCCAGGTGCAAAATACTTCCTTTGTTTTCAGGTTAAGAAGTTTGTGGCATGGTAATGACAAGTTTAAAATACACAGGAAGAGAAGAAAAGTATTTATAAAGCACAAGTTATACAGTATTTTTTCAAATTAATGTGATTCATTGTCCAGCATAACTAAATGGGAAGGACGTGTGGCTCTGTACGTTTCATTCTTTAAAAAAATACAACTATGAGACTTTCAAGCTGGTAGAAAGATTTAGAGCCCAGGCCCTGGAGACGAAAACACTTCCCAGCACCAGCCGCAAATACTTTTGCTGCTGCAGCCACTGTAAGGAGCTTGCATTTTTCTGTTGTAGTTCAGATTTCAATTCAAAGACCATTGTGCTTCAGGCTGTTTCTTCAGTGAAACTGGGGTCGGCCAGCTCAAAAGATTAAGCTTGTTGACGCTGCACATCAACACTCAGAAACCCACTGCCACAGGGGTCTGGTCCCAGCAACGTAAACTGATCTCTTCCTCTGCAGCACAGAGCTGCACACCCTGTAATCCTCCCAGGTACCAGTCTGCCATCTGGCCCGAAGGCCTGCTCCCTCTTTGCAAGCAGTGTTGTAGTAACTAAATGACTTTTCAGCAACAACACACTCTCTGCTCTAAAACGTATTTTCTTCGCTTGCAACATTCCTAACACTAATGTGGAAGTTTGGCTTAATGAGCCCCAAAGGGCAGCCTCTACATAGCTTACTGATTCTAATGAGATAATTAAACCAGATAGCACAAATCTTTATTTATTTTTGCAGATATAAAACAAAGACTGATATTATATTATGTGCAACTGACATTCCATAAGCAAAGCATTTCCAAACACTTTACAAAATTAATAACAAAGATTTAGGCCCCATCAAACTCAGAAATTAGTACTTGCTTTGGTCCAGGTTCTGGAGTTGTCATATGATATTTTATAAGAATTGACAGAAAATAAATATAAGAATCCTCATTCATGCATGCATTAGGGAATAAATATTTATTCTATACCCACTTTTTGTGCCAGCCACTATTCTGGGCATCCAATCGTAGTAAGGTTCTAAGATCAACTTGAAGTTGTGATTTAAATATTTAAGATAAACAAATGGTAACAATAAATATGTATATATAATTTATACTAAAAAGCAGAGACTGACAGTTTCTATTTTTCATGTTTATTTTCCCTGACCTCATCATTCCATCATGGGTAACCAGCCAGAAATGTGCACTTTCTTGTGTGCTTTTTGTTATATGTATTTTATGACTCTTTCAACTGTGGAAGGATTTGCAAAGTAGAATAATAATTAGTTTCCAGGAAGTAGTTTTGACATGCGAATCAAAAGCAGAGGCCTATCAATATGGCTGCTGCTTCAGTGCTGAAGCACTTTGCATAAGAAAAATATTGTTTTAACTTAAGGTTAAAAGCATTGGAATTTAGTGCATTGCTATTCCATAAATCTTTTAGTAAAAAATAGGACAATTTTCATTGTCAAAATGTTTCCTTAAAACATGGAGACAAAAAGATTTAAATAAAACATTTTTAAAGGGGGAAAATCTGGTTAATTTCTTTTTCCCCCTTTTTTCCATGTAAACTAAAAAAATACATAACTTTCTCATACAGAGTTTTTTTATTTCTTTTGTACAAATGTTTAAAAGATTGCTTGAAAGACCCTATATGTTTTTAATTTTCCGTCATCTTCTATCTTAGTTGCCAAAGCCTTGTCATTTGTTCTTCTTGGGAAGAGGACTGACAATGTGTTAGATGAGAAAATAAGTGAGGGTTAGGTATTGCCTTTTCCTCTTCTCTTCTGTCCTCATTCCTAATTGATTTATTCTGGGAATCAGTGGATCCTATTGATATACCCAGGACAGGCTTCTGGCAAGTCAGTGTTACCCAACGGTATCACAAAGCAACGCTGGGCTGCTCTACATAACAGCAAACCCCAGATGGGAAAGTGAAACCCTTAAACATCTGGAAATTCTCAGATAATTGTTTCACCTGAACAAATTATCTGAATTATTAGAAACGAAGTCTCTGCTTTCCATTGGATGTGTGTTTTTATAATAGTTGTTGGGTTAGAAAGAATATCTTAGTGAACCTACAATTACCTCTTCAGTTTAGCTTTTCCAAGAGGAAGACATAAATTACTCAAGGTTGACTGGGACAATAGTATTATAATATCAACTATTTTGATATCTTTCATCACAGCAGGTAGAGATGCAAGAAAGAGAATTGGCATGCAAGGGCAGATGTGATGAATGCCCTATCTTGCACCATTTTGCCATGTTTCTCTGCCTCAAACATCATTAGCAATTTTAGACACATACACACATCTAAGGGATATGTTTAAGTCAATTGTCAGTAAGAGAAGATTAAGTTATTATATTTAGTGACAATTTCCACTATAGAATTTACCAAAATACCTTTTGAACTGTAATGTCAGCTTATGTAAGGCAAATTTCACTTTGGAAAATATTAACGGTAACCATATTTTTGGCTCGAGTTTACTGACATCAAGACACTCTTCTGATGAGGAGTATACATAACAGAAAGCTCTCCAAGAAAGACCCTGTATCCAGTTTTGGGAATCTGAGGGCCCAACGGTGAGCCTGAGGCAGGCAAGCACTGAAATCTGAGCCCCGAGTCACAGATCTACATGCTGCTCTGAGTCAGTATTAAGTGACCTAGGAAGCCAGGTGCAGTCTCAGAGAATGGGGCTTGGAGAAACTAGACTAAGGAAGCCAGACAGCAAATTACGGCTAGAATTTGGGGCCAGAAGGAAAATGCAGTGGGGAGAAACCCAGTCAAAGGCAAATGAAGCAGATTACTATGAATATTGAATAAGGAGGCTGCAATAGGATCCAGCTGTTACATGGCACATGGCAGCAGGCTATGCATTCACACCAGACTCTGAAGACTGGGTTTCACACTACATTCACTGATAAGAACACAGCCCCTAGCTCCTGCCAATCCCACTCCTTAATGGTTCAAAGAACAGGCAGTGTGGAGGTAGATGTTCAGAGCAGCTCCACAGCCCCTCACCCAAAACCTTTGAGCTAAATGTGGTTTGGAGTTCAGATGTTTCAGATATTAAAGGCAAACAATAATTTGTATGGATCTCCGAAGGAATGATGCTCAGTGAAAAACGCCAATCACAAGACGTTCTGTGATGTATGATTCCATTTATCCAGTGTTGTTGAAATATCAAAATGATAGAGAACAGATTAATGGTTGTCACAGATCAGGGAGAGAGGCAGTGAGAGTGGTGGCTGTGACTATGACAGGGTAACACAGGGATCCTTGTGATGAAAACTGTTCTGTATCTTGATGGTGGTGGCGGTCACACAAATTTATATGTGACACAATTGCACAGAATTTTAATACACACACACACACAAAGTGAGTGTATGTAAAACTGGTGAAGTCTAAATAAGGTCTACGAATTTTATCAATGTCAATTTCCTGGTTGTGATATTGTACTGTAGTTTGTAAATGTTACCAATGGAGGAAATTAGGTGAAGAGTATACTATATCTCTGTGTCATTTCTTACAACACATGTGAATGTATAATTCTCTCGAAATACATTTTTAAGGGAAGCATTTTAATAGGCAATAACATTTTAAAAGTGCATATTTGTTATATTATGTAACACTCCAAGCAGTGTCAAACACATTAATATTTCTTTAGCAAAGAGTGTGACTATTCACACCAAGTGAAATGTAGATTATAAAAAGCCACCTGTCAGCTTCGGTCAGGTGTTGTGACCACATGAGTTCAGGTTTTGTCAGGCTTTGCTGCCAAATTAGCCATAAAAACACTTTTTATTTTTCAGAGATGTTTGGATTTTGGAAGTACAGATAAAGAATTATAAACCCATGTCCAGCTCTGGCCACAGAGGATTAATAACACCGACTAACTTGTTTGATATCTTCTGTTTCTGCTTTCTTATTTCATGTTTTGTAGAGAAAAGGTGGGTGGGGATTGCAATTTTTTTTAGCATACTTTGATCACAGAAGGTTTGAGAAAGCGCTGTTCTTGTGCATCCTTTTGAGTAGTTAACCAGCAATTTCCAAGGGAGACCTGTTAGAGGAAGACTATGAACGGAAAGACAGGATCGGCATGGAACAACAGGACACTTCTTTAGCTTCTCCTAGAGTTTCTTCATACCACTTTGTTGTTGGATTGGAAATAAGTTTTGAAAATGTTTTGAAGTCCCTAATTTTTAATATAGTTAAAACATATATGTAAACAACATGCATTCATTTATAATTAACTAGTTGACATTATCTATCCCTTTGTATTATGCACTTTTCTGTTCCCTTTCACTGGGGTGGAGAGATTTGACCCTATCTGAAATATTTGACTATAATTAAATACTTTGTGGGTATAACAGATAGTCAACATTAAATAAGGTTAGGAGTGCAAAATATGCAACGGATCTCATCAAATTAAATTAGACTTCAAACAAAATGAAAAAATAACCTAATTTATCCACATTTACTTGAGTCTCAAGTGTTAATCTACTCTGCACAGTTTTACACGTTGCAGTTAGAGTTATCCTTTGAAATATAAAGATTAAAATATCCTTTTCGTTTGTTCTCCTTAGTACATACAGACCACTGCCTGAGCTCTCTAGGATTAAAGAAGATGCCCTCAATGAGCTGGCTGCTGTTGAGCACAGCTGAAAGTCACATGCCTTTCCATTCTGCCCATTCCAGACTATGCCCCTAACGCATCATTGATGGCCAGTTTTTTAAGCAGGCCATGCGCTCTCATCTCCATGCCTTTGCATATGTTCCTCCCTTGGTATGGAACACAATTCTCCCCATTGTTTACCTGGACAACTGCTTTGATCCTGTAAGATGCCATTGTTTTCCTGGATGTCTCTGGGATCTCTCCTCTCCTGTATCCAACAGGGTATAAGGCTAAGAGTCCATGTGCACCTATCAAGAAACTTATCATCCTACATTATATTGTACATCCCTTAATGGGCAAGTGAATGTTTCTACCTTTTTAAAGCTTAGCGTAATGACTAACATAGAGTAGCTATACAGTAAATAAACAAAAAATAGTTTCTGTTTGACAAACGGAAGAACAAATAAGTGAATGTAAACATCATTGAAACATATCAACTAAAAAATCACATATATTGTTAGCTGTAAGACTGGCAAGTTAGTTAAACTTTCTGTAACTCAGTTTGCTCAACTCTAACATAGGAATAATGTAGTTCTTGCTCCATCAGTTAGATTAAATCTGCTAGCACATAGAAAACAATTGTATCAGCTAAATATTTAGGAAACACTTAGTAAACATTAAAATTACGAAATGCAGGCACTCGTTATGGAGAACTTTAAATATACTTTCTACTCTGTAAGCCAGGAAGAACCACTGAAAGATTTTAAGCAGCAAAATAATACATGCACTTCTGTTTTAAAAAGAGAGTTCTGGAAGATATAGGGTAGGTGAGAAGTAGACGTCTTGGTGATAAGCAGAGGCAGAGTCCATAGTCAGGAAGCTGTTGCAAAAATCCAGACAGTGGGTCATAAAGCCTTAATTAAACAGAGAGATTGATCAAAAGGGAGAAGTTAAAAACGAGTTTGGAGCCCAGTAACTAGAAAGACAATAATAAAATGAGGAGCAGATAAATGGTAGAATTTATTTTAAGGCATTTTAGGACACACAGTCTTGGGTCCTCCAGGAAATTCACATGAAGTTATCTCATGAAAGAATTCCATAAATCCTTTGCAATCAATATGGAATATTATGTAAATTAATAAATAGAAAGCAAAGCCCAAGGCAATTATAAATGAAGATTTGGAATGTCATGAAGATAGAAAGACTGACACTAGAGCTCAACCTGGAAACCCTGTTCGATACGATCCTTAAGCACCTGAAAATCAAGATGACTAAGGGTGAGCAGAAAAAAAAGGAGAAAGCCAGCAAAGTACAATCCATGATGAAAAACCCCAGTGGTCTTTCGTCTTTCCACCTACTGGTGTGGATTTAGGGTGTTTGCCTGGTACCATCTGGTCAGATTCCACACAAATCTCTTCCTTCCTTCCCTTAGAAATTGATGTGCACCTCTTTCTTAGTTAAGTAATGATTTGCACTTGGAATAATGTGAATCATGAGGGGCAACAGTAACATGAGACTCTCAGAGGCAAAGCAAGGAAGAGCCAAGGGCAGTCCCTAACACTGAGACTACGAAGCCCAGGAAGGGAAACACAGAAGTTCTTTGACATTCTGTTTAGATAGTGGTTCAAATTCTGTTAAAGCCATATTCTTGTCAGATTCCAGGATCATGTTGAAAGAAAAAAGAAAGGAAAGAAGGAGGGGAAGAGGATGGAAAAGGAATGAAGGAAGAAAGAAAGAAAAAGAATGAAAGGAAGTAAGTTTGTAAATGACACCTAAAGGAAAGAGGAGAGCAACTATCAAGAAATAGAAATGACATTTTATAAAGAAAATACTTCTTTAGTTCTCCTTGTGATTCACAAGGAGTCAGAGAAAGAGAAGTGGAGAAACTGAGAAAGGTGGGGGAAGATTTTCATAGGTCAAGCTAAGTGCAGGCAGAAAAGTTTAATATACAAAATGAATTGTGAGATAAGTGTGCCTCTTGCTCCAGTTCAAAAAGAGTTCCAATTTGTCTTATATCTTTTGTCCCACAAAAAAATAAGTCTTCAGCTCTCTGTTCATCTTGGTAAATGAAAAAGAACATGTCTTCCCCCATTTGTGAATTATCTCAGGCCTTGTCTTTGCTTGTTCTTGGGCATGTCACAGTCCAGTGATATTTGGATTCAATAGTATTAGGTAGAAAGAAGTAAACATTACTACACATTCATAAGTGATGAGAGAAAGGAAGAAGTTAAAACAAAATATTGATAAGAGTTATGGTTTTGCTTTGAACTTTGAGGCTCCATAATACCTGTGGTGGTTTCTAAAAAACGGCTTCTGATTTCTTGACATGCTTCTCATAGAAATGTGGGGACTGTATCTGCTCCCCTTGAATCTGGGCAGGCTTGGGACTCCTTTATCCTCTAATGTATAGTAGAAAGCACAGTCTGTGACATCTGAGTTAGGTTATAAAAGTCTGTGCTGGGCTCCATGCAGTTCTCTTGGTATGTTTGCTCTCCTAACACTTCGAGATGTACCTCTCAAAACTCAGCTCTCCATCTCTGAGAAGCTCAAGCCACAGGAGAAGCCAAGTGTAGACACTGCAGTAGAAAGGCCCAGCTGAATGCAATCTCCAAGTTATCTCAGACCAGGAACCAGACATGTGTGCAAATAAACCTCTGTAATTCCAGCTCGTCATTTAGTTTTTCCAGCTGAGCTCCAGATATGGTGGAGAAGAGACAAGCCATTCCAATCATGCCCAGTTCTAATGCCAGAGGTACAAAATCCTTAAAGATATTAGAATGGTTGCTGTTTCATGCCACTAAGTCCGGGGCAGTTTTATGCTGCAATAGATAAACTCTTATCAACGAGAAAAATAAATAGCTATATCAAGCTGAAAATTTTTTCAGGAGTTGAACAATTTGGAGAGTTGGGGAGGAATTTCTTACTTAGACATGAAATGGGCCCTAGACAATGTCATTTTAATATTGCGACAGTATAAAATAAAATCTTAAAAAGAAGTGTTTTTTGCTAAAATTCCTCTCATTGAAAAAGAATTTGAAAGTATTATTAGAAGGCATGAGCTTTGGGCTAGAGACGAAATTTTTACACACTCTTCTGTCTTCAGTAAATATTCTCAAATGGTTCAGATGGTGAGAATTGAGGTGTGGGTGGAGATAATATTGAAGCTCAAAGGGTAGGTAGTTTATAATCCATGTTATTAGCAGAGCTAAAAACAAAGACTCTTCTTTACCAGAATAAATAAAAGCATGCACATATTAATTAGCTTGATTGTGGTAACCACTTCACAATGTATACCTGTATATACCTGTATATCAAAACATCACATTGTATGCCTTGAATACATACAATTTTTATTGTCAATTTTACCCCAGTAGAGCTGAATGAATAAATGGGTAATACATACTTATAATGAATAGTTTCTACTTTCATCCACTTTGAAAAAAATACTCACAATAAAGATGACTGCCTATTGTTCTAAAACAAAATTTATTTTAATTTTTTTCCAACCACATTTGTGAATAACATCATAATATGTAAAAAAAATTATCACCAGAGATTTACTAGATGTTTTATTAAGTTTCTAGAGACTATTTCAGGATTAGCCCAGAGTTGGCCAAAACACCAAAACTTTTTATATGTATTGCAGTATGAAATGAAATCAGAACACCTGCACATTTTCCCACTGAAACTAGACATGCCATCAGAATCCTTCTCACATCTCCAGCAGGCCTTACTAATCTACCACAGACATGATGAGAGGGGAAACAAATCTGCCATCCTCATGCTAGGGCTGAGTAGCCTAGGTTCAGCAACCTGTCTGTTCTTTGAGAATTTCAATTCTTTCTTATTACATAGTCAAGACTTTTTAGGGGAAAAAAATGTCAACAGAGCTAAGAACAAATAAAGGAAAACAATTTTTTCATCTTACCACAGAATTCAAAGAGGAATAGTAGTAGTATTAATATGGCCTAAGAACTAAGTAAGGTAGAGGAAATACAATTTCATGTAAGAAAATCCCAAATAGCATTAAAACTTGGGGAACTATGAAAACAGATGCTTTCTTTACGTGCAGTTTCTCCCTGTGGAGCGTGAATGTGAGTGTGTATGTGTGTATTGTGTGTCATGTGTTTTAAGAGAGGGCAAGATTCTTTACAATCAGAAAACCCCATTTGTGTTTGTTCCAGATGAATAATGGTCTGTTGAAGATGGTTTTCTGAGGAGAGAAAGAAGAAAGTCACTCAAAACATCAAAAATATTGAAGAAAGCATTCATTCAATGAACATCACTTAAGTATTCCTACTATATGCTGCACAGTACTGGTGCAGGATTACTATGATAAATAAAATTGTCATTGCCTTGACTAATGAAAATGGGTAAGATAGACATTAATCAAATTAGCACATTAATGATTAATTACAAACTATGTCAAGCACCTTGACAGAAAGGAATAAGTACCATAAGATCCTAGAATAACAATAAAATGTATAATGAAGCATTGGAGGAAGGTTTACGTGGGCTGGGGTAGGAAGAGGGGAGGTGAGGTTCCAATGTGAAAGCAGCACCTTCAGGAGCCCCGAGGCAGGCAGTAGCACAGCAGGTCTCATGAACTGAAAGGAGGCCTGTGTGGCTGAAGAAAGAACAGGCAGCAAGTGGTCAAAATGAAACTGAAAAATTATCAGGGAGCATCCACAGGGCTTGGAGGCCATGAGAAGGTTTAAATTTTCATCTTAAGTGCCATAGGACTCCATTTAAAAAATCTTAAGAAATAGGTGACATGCCGGGCGCGGTGGCTCTCGCCTGTAATCCCAGCACTTTGGGTGGCCTAGGCTGGCGGATCATGAGGTCAAGAGATCAAGACCATCCTGGCCAACATGATGAAACCCCGTCTCTACTAAAAATACAAAAATTAGCTGGGTGTGGTAGTGCATGCCTGTAGTCCCAGCAACTCGGGAGGCTGAAGCAGAATTGCTTGAACCCAGGAGGTGGAGATTGCAGTTGTCCGAGATCCTGCCACTGCACTCCAGCCTGGCGCCTAGCAACAAAGCAAGACTCTGTCTCACAGATCAACCAGACAAAAAATTAACAAGGATATCCAGGACTTGAACTCAGACCTGGACCAAGCAAACCTAATAGACATTTACAGAACTCTCCATCCCAAATCCACAGAATATACATTCTTCTCAGCACCACATCACACCTACTCTAAAATTGACCACATAATTGGCAGTAAATCACTCCTCAGCAAATGCAAAAGAACGGAAAT
>NW_016107762.1:813538-814550 GCF_001604975.1 Cebus imitator
AAAAAAAAAAAAAAGAAAAGAAAAAAGAAAAGAAAAGAAATAGGTGACATGATCATGTTTGTGCTGTATGTTTAGCTGTGGGGCTTGATGTGAAAAGAATACCATAGCACCACGTGGTAAACTGGAGTTACCAAACTCATAATACAAACAAAGAAAAGACAGTAGTGAAGAATTTTTTCAGATAAATCCTGACAATAGCATGAATGATAGGTTGATAAAGGCAAAAAAGGACACTAGAGAGTTGAATTTGAATAATACAAAATATAGAGGATGGAATTGATTTATGATGCATTTAAAGTGTGGAGGTTGGTGGAGGGAAGGCTCTAGAATGATTCCAGGTTTCTGTTCTGGATAAGTGAATGGAAGGTGTTGCTATTTACCGTGATCATAAACACAAGAGGAGGACCAGACCATAAAAGAAATATGATTAATCAAGCTAGACTTAGTTAAGTATCCATGAAACACCCAAATGTATATATGCAGAAGAAAAACAGCATGAATCTGTATCTCAGAGGAAATTTCACAAATGTATTGATTCAGGAGTCATCAATATAGAGGCAATCGTTAATGTCATAAGGTTGAATTGATCACATAGGGAGAGTATTTATAATGATTTACCGTGAACTGTAAAAGAACCTTGGGTATTAGCAGCTACTGGAAGAGCCAAAGGTAGGAGAATGAAGAAAAATTGTCAAGGAATCATATGATTAGAACCTTTTCAAAAAGGAGGGTCATAAGGGCATATAAAGAAAGAAATAAAGATGAAAAAGTGAACATTAGATTTAGCCATTGGAAAGTTTTGGCAAAGCAGGGTAAATTGAATGGTGGAAGGGGCACCAGAGTGCTGCGGGAAAGGAAAACACAAGTAATAAGTGACTGTAGGCCGTTTTTTCAAGAACCATGGCTCAGAAAATAAGTCATAAGAAAGGATAGGAGCAAGAAACTGAATAGAGCAAAGAAGTTGTGATTTTTATGATGCAAGATACTTAAATATGTTCATAGGCTATGGAAA
>NW_016107762.1:816155-833229 GCF_001604975.1 Cebus imitator
CCCTTATCAGAGCTCAAGTGCTATGCTGGGAGACCACTTTTTTAGTTGTGCAAAATAAATTACATCCATTAAGATATAAACTGAAAACAATATCTTCATCTTACCTTTCCTTGCCTCACTCTAACACCAATGGAAGCTGCTTGAAGTTTAAAGTTATCACAATGGCTTACAGCTTCATTCTTTGATGTGTCTACTCAGAGACATTTCTCACTTCTCCTGAGATGGCATGTATAGATCACATATATGGCATAGATATGGCATATATTTGTGTGTGTGTGTGTGTGTGTGGGTGGGTGGGTGTGTGTGTGTGTGTGTATGGAGAGAGAGAGACTAAGGCAAGAATTTTTCTTTAAAAAATGCTTTTAGAAACTCCAATAAAGTCAGGTTATATCTTAAAGAAAATCATCACACACTGGGGTGGGGGGGGCTAAAGGAGTGATAGCATTAGGATAAATACCTAATGTAGATGATGGGGTGATGGATGCAGCAAACCACTACAGCATGTGCATATCTATGTAACAAAACTGCACATTCTGCACATGTACCCCGGAAATTAAACTATAATAATAAAAAAAGAAAAAAAGAAGTTCACCTCAAAAAAAAAAAAAGGAAGAAAATAGCTCATTCAACTTCTAAACAATTTGACTACTAACAATGTAAAAACTATCTTTTGTGCTAGGTATAAGGTTGGATAATATATTAGATTACTTAAAAGTGATGGCTTGGGAGTCAGACTGCCTGCCTTCACATCCCAGCTCTAGCTCGTTTTTTGCTCTGTGAACTTGATAATACTTAACTTTCATGGCTTTGGTTTTACCATCTTTAAAATTAGAATACAAATATTTACCTTATAGAATTGTCCTTTTCAAAATGCCTAACACAGAAAAAGTGCTCAACAAATATTAGTTATATGGACTAGGTCCTCTCCCACAAAGCTCGTAGTCTATTAGAGAGAAAGCTATGCAATGCATAGCCACAATTTAGTGCACAAAGTGAATGTACAAAATGCTCTGCAGCACATGAGAGGGAGGGAGTAATTCTATCGGGGAATTCAAGGACATTTTGAAGAGGAGGTGGCCTTTGATTCTTCTACTCAGGCTGTATCAACACACATAAATCCATGTAAACAATGTTATTTAATTAATGTTTATCATAAATGGCCATGTAATTCAATCAAACTGATTACAACTCTGGTTTAAGAATTAAATACATGTGTGCAAGTATAAGATCCTCTTTTCCTTCCCTACCTCCTACATTTACTCTGCCCTTTAGTAGTTCTTATTCCTCCCCGCCCTCCTGTGCTAGTCCATTTCTGCACTGCTATAAAGGCATAGCTGAGACTGGGTAATTTATAAAGAAGAGATATTTAATTGCCTCAGGGTTCCACAGCGTACACAGGAGGTGTGGCTGGTGAGGCCTCAGGATAATTACAATCCTGACGGAAGGTGAAGGGGAAGCAGGCACATCTTACGTGGCTGAAGCAAAAGGAAGAGAGCAAAGCGGGAGGCGCTACATACTTTTAAACAACCAGATCTTGCAATAACTCACATGCTATCATGAGAACAGCATGAATGGGGAAATCTGCCCCCATGATCCAATCACCTCCCACCAGGCCCCACCTCCAACAATGGGGATTACAACTTGGCATGAGATTTGGATGGGGACACAGACTCAAATCACCTCCCTTTCCTTCTCTCTATTCTTCTTGTCTCGTCTTTTCCCTCCCCTTTCCGCCACCACAAGACCTTTTCAACTTACATTCCTAAACATGGCTCTGAAATTTTCTTTAAGAGGATTCCCACAATTACGATCATGACAAGGTGCCACAGCAAATACTGGTAATTGTTTATCTGGCTTGCATATTTCACCTCTGGGAGATATAGAGAGGAGATAAAATAGGAGTAAGGTGAAATATCTTCAGTGGGTTAAGTTTTATGGAACCCTCTCCTACCACTGAGCCAATCAAATCTGGGTTTTCCAATCATCTGAGACGTACAGGGTGTCATAGGCTAAAAAATGGCACCCCAAAATACATTCATGTCCTAATCCCTGTTACCCAATACAGAAAAAAAGAAGCCTTACAGATTAAGTTATGGATCTTGAAATGAGATTTTTCTGTATTATCTGGGTAGGTCCTAAGTGCGATCACATGTGTCTTTACTAAATGAAAGACAGAAGGAAATTTTACACACACAGAGGAGGCAGCAATGTGATCACAGAAGCAGAAACTGGAATGATGCAGCCATAAGCCAAGGTATGCTGGCAACCACCAGAAGTCCCCTAGAGCCTCCTGAGGTAGCCCAGCCCTGCCAATACCTTGATTTCAGCCAGCAAAACCAGTTTTGGACTTCTGGCATCCAGAATTGTAACAGAACAAATATATGTTGAATTAAGCCACCAGGTTTTTTGGTAATCTGTTTTAGCAGCCATAGGGAGCTAATACATAGGACTTGTCAGTGACCCTTGCCTATAATGTTTTTAGGTCTCCAGGCTCTCACCTTTAGGGGGTGTCAATACTCATAAAATGGGCCTCAAATAGTTTTGCTTAATCTTAGCCCTGGATCATTTGCCCTTACCTATTTTAGATCACACATTCAAATATTCCCAATTTCTAACCTCATTATTCTTTTTCCTATTTACATCATCCCACCAGTACAACTGTATATTTCCTGTTAACCTTGACTTGATTTCCTCATGACTATCCTGATGTGTTCTAGTTGGCCCAGCCCCCCGCCATACATAGCCTATCTGTGAATTCACTCCAACCTCTGAGTAGGATCAAACTTCTTTTGAATAACCTTGACTGCTCTCATGTCAACTGGTTCTTCTGATGTTGTTTAAACATGAGTCCGGGTGCAGTGTCTCATGTCTATAATACCAGCACTCTGGGAGGCTGACACAGGCAGGATCGCTTAAGCCCAGGGGTTCAAGACCAGCCTGAGCAACATGGCGAAACCTTGTCTCTATTAAAAAATACAAAAAAATTACCTGGTCTTGGTGACACAGCGACTCAGGAGGCTGAGGTGGGAAGATTGTTTGAGCCTGAGAGGCCGAGATTGCAGTAAACTGAAATTGTACCACTGCACCCCAGCCTGGGCAAGAGAGTGAGACCCTGTCTCAAAAAAAAATAAAAAAAGAAAGAAAGAAAATATATATGGAGAGAAAAAAACAAAACATGATAAGATGTCAGTATCTTTATGCCTTTCTTTTGGAGAATATTCAGTTCTCCTGAACATTTTCTGTACCTGTGCATCTCTAAATAAAATCCCAGTTCAAATGTTTCCAGATCAATGAGGCCTATTGAGTATCGAAGGTTAATATGTATCATATTTCTCTCATCTTGCAACTTGAGCCAAAGTGAATAAAAAATTGAAATCTGCCTTTAATCCGGTAAAGCACTTTATGGTGAGCTCTTCAGAATGATAATTGATGCACTCAGCTGTAAGAACTGTATGAAATTACCTGGTGCTCTAAGGATTAGGTGGGTACATAGTAGCTGCTTCATAACTTATTGCATTAATCAATGAATGAGTAAATTTTTAACAAGTAATTTACCTTACTGGATTAAGTATTCTGTAATTTAAGTATTTTTAAAATTCTTAAATATAGAATTTAAGTCTTTGCATGTTTAAATTAAGTATTTAGTTTAAATTTAATTATTTAATTAAGTAATTTAAGGATTTAAGGATTAAATCATTTTTAAATACTTAAATACAAAAGCCACCTTCTATTTTTATTCTAATTTACCTAGAAAAAGGACCTGTGTAATTTCCGAAAAGAAGAATGACCATTTGGGTTTTTTAATGAGATGATGAATAACAAGAACAAGAGACTTTTTGTCTTCCTCT
This sequence comes from Cebus imitator, assembly GCF_001604975.1. Lineage (NCBI taxonomy): Eukaryota > Metazoa > Chordata > Mammalia > Primates > Cebidae > Cebus > Cebus imitator. The sequence continues at coordinate 820,004 of NW_016107762.1, forward strand.
AAATTTTTAAACAGAAATTTCTCTATTTTGAAACAGAGAAAAGTTGCTTTGTACAGAAAAGCTGGCTGAGACTGCTTTTAAAGGCTTAAATCATCTAATCCCCTTCCTGTCCTTGCTTCTGCCCCAACACATATGCACAGTGTAGCAAATAGGTTTCATCTGCCTTTTAATTATCTGAGTCTGAATAATGGAAACACTTAAGAAATGACAACATGGTCTGGTCTTTATTCAGCTAATTAAGAGTAGCTATTTTGCTGGTTTGAAATTTTACAGAACAAACAACCAGCTAATCTTTTATTAGCAAACAGTGAGTCTGGAGTTATAGAAACATATCTTCAGGCCACATCCAATGGAGTGAATCATCTAAGGCAAGATGATTATTCAGAGATGAAGACAGTAATAAACTTCAGGCTTGGGATTTGGACTTAACTATTTAACTGGTTTTTAGTTGGAATTTAATCTTTCCATGCAGATAAGAAAGAACCTAAGAAGAAAAGCAAAAATAAATGTTCTAAATATTAAAATTATTTCAGAAAAGAAAGATAAGAAATTGAAAATGCACAAAAAAAATTCCTTGCTTAATGGAAAATTATTCCATATTTCACTGTAAATCATGATTGAAATGCAATAAATGTCACTCATAAGGCCATATTTTTCCCAATGCATTTAAACAGTAAGACTCTTACTTTCCAAACAAACAAACAAACAAAAAAAAAGCATTTCTCTTCCTACAAAACAAACTAATTACTAAGAATCCAGGGTTCACTATATCAGCCTATATACAAGTCCTCATATGTTTACAGCATCAGAATTCAGAAGCTCTACTGCCAGGATTGCAGGCTTACAACTTCCAAAAGTGAGGAATCCTATGTTTTCCATGATCCCAACTTCTAAGAAGAATTAGTCACTTCACTTCTCATCCCCCTTTCATTACAAGTAAAAGTTCTGATCTTTTCTAAAGTAAGTTTTCAAAGCTGAATGGAAGAGGTGGCAAAACGGGAAGTCAGGCAATGAGCAAGTCATCAAAGGCACTCCTGACAGAGAGGGACTTCAGAGAAGAGAGAAAGCCCTCTGTCTGGTGTTCTCCTTCACATTTTAGTCTGAATATCTGAGAATCATATGTGCAAATTTTGCCTTTGACCTTGTTCTACCTTGTTCCTAATTTTTCTTTCTAGTCATATCACTTCTGTGTCATCCATTAATTATAATTAATATGAACAACAACAGCAATACCTGAATAGGCTTTAATGATTATTTGATTGGACCCCTCCTTTTAGAGATAAATTACTAGTTCCAGGACATATCGTTAGCTTGTTGCCCACAGTCAGAGCTGGGGTCTACTACATGATTCTGATCACCCCTCCTGGGTCTTTCAAAAAGCATAATTTGTCCTTGCTAATGTGCTAGGAGCATAAGAGCCACTGCAGGGATTCACACTCCATTATTCACACTCCATTTCCACACTCCTCCCAGACCACTTCAGCTGGTCCATTCCCTCTGCTTCCTTAACCTGGTTTTTCAACTTCCCTTGTCTCCCCTGTTGCTAACAATGCTCTCTCAATGGGTCCTTTGCATCTCTTTTAGGATGCTTTCCAGCCTCTGGTTGGCTACACATGCTGCATCAGTGTGCCAGAGCCACTCTCCTCCCCCACTGCCCCAACAGAGCCCTGCTTCAAAAGAGGGAGTCTCTCTAACACGGAAAGCTTCCACTGTGACCCTACCTTGTCTGGACTCCTTTTGGCTGTTGGTTAAAATACTTGAAACTGAACATAACCAGACATGAGGCTTTGGTAAGTTTTAGCACATCATTTCTACAAAAATGTTCAATATCCTTGCTACTTTTACACAAGAAAGTTGGAAGTATCAACCATCGTGTTCAATACTTAACACTCCAGATTTTGCAGACATTTTGCCTGTAAGACAGGAATTCTCTTCTCTTCTCTTCTGGCTTCTTGTGCTTGAATTGAATACCAATGAGGTCACAGTATATGCCAGAAAGGGCTTTCAGAAATCGTTGCCAGTGCATCAGTAATAGCACTGCTGAAGTAAGTGGGGGGAATTACACAAAATCCAATCAAAAAAAGAACTCAGATGGATGGCTATGCCTCTAAGAAGAAATCCTCAGGGGAAAAACATCCCACACATTCACACAAATAACCCAGCCTTAATTAATGCTCATTCTTTGTCAGTATTGTGTCTCTGTGAAGTTTTCACTTCAAATCTAGCAGAATGATGCAGAGTGTCTTTTCTCAGTTTTGTGTAATTTATCCTGACTAGTCTGTCAGCAAGCAAACTGGGTTTTCAATCTGTTTACTTTCTCCCAAAGCCTGACTAACTGAAGTCTGTAAAAAATACTACATATTTTTACCACTCCCACCCCTACTATTTTGCTTCTATGGGCAGTGAACCTCACATTTACTCAAGTTTTGACAAATGTCCCTTTCCATCTTACGCATCCACAATGAAAACAATCTAGTTATTCTGTTCTTCAGGATTACTGATTCCCAAACACAGATTTGCCCTCATCTCACCCTTGTCTCAAACCAATAAATGGCTCAAGGTATTTCTTTTACAAAATACAAGTGATTTGACCATATATAGCAGGCAACTCTGAACAACCTTGAAAATAACATCCATGTTAATCTACAGACAGAGAATCCAAAATCATCACATGAAAGTTAAATAGGCTTTATTCAGTTACAAGGGTGAATATAGCCGATAATGATTCTTGAGATGCCTCTAAGAAAGCCTGCTATGAATTACAAAATTAGGTTTGTGGGACTTTGACACTGTATTTCATGCTGTTTGTAAGAAGAAGTCAATATTCTAATGTCATTTTCTTCCAGCACTTCCTCAGCTTTCATTCAAAGATGCCAGGCACCTTTGAAATGTAGTGAGCTTAGTTGAAAGAGCTTTTGCTCTTTCAAAAACCATCTTGCTTTTCATTTTATTCAAATAAAATAGCATCTACTAGAAGTTCCCCTGACAAAATACTAAAATTTTATAAAACAATGTGATAAAGAAAAAGAATAGCATTTATTTAGCCTCTACCATTTATAAAAACCAAGCAATCTAAATAGTTTTTTTCTTCTTCTTTACATTCATCCTGTAAAGCCGGTGCTATTGGCTGTGTTTTAAAAGACTTAGATTAAGAGGTGACCAAAGGCCACAGAGATAATAAATGACAGAGTGGAAATGTGAATTCAGTTCTCTCCGATGCTAAAGCACGAACTCTTTCAACTAAGCTCACTACAAAGGTGCCTGGTATCTTTGAATGAAGATGGAAGAAATGTTGGAAGAAAAATGACATTAGGCTATTGACGTCTTCTAATAAACAGCATGAAATACAATGTCAAAGTCACACAGACTTGAAACCTCATACCTTTCACAACTTCAAACAGAATTTAGCCAATGTTTTCATCTTACTTTAGTAATTAAAAGATGCCTAAAGTTATAGCATATATCTCTGCCAAAACCAAAAATATGTGGTAAATAGTTTTTTTAAAAAAAGTCATCATATTTTGACTACAGTAGGTATAAACAATCAATATGGATCTCAAACCAGTCAATCTGATGGTGGAAATGTTTGTGGCTCTGTTAAACCCCGGAATGTTTCAATTAGGTTAAGTCCATTTTCTTGACTATATATAGTCATTTTTAACTAAGAAAGATGAACACATTTTAACAAGTCCTAAAGAGAAAAAGCATCATTCCAGAAAATATGGAGAATTGGGCAGATAGATAGAAGAAAGAATCAGGCAATGAAAATCTGAAGCAAGCCAGCATTGTAAAGTTGACACGTTATATACAATACCAATTTCGAAGAGGTAGACAGAAGAATATCTTGTCTAATAAAAAAAATCTGACCTGATAGACCACGAAGAAGAGCTGAATTGTTTCTCTCTGGAGAGGCATGCTTTTTTCTTGACTTATCTTGCACTATCAAAAGTTACTCTGCTGAATTTGAAAGGTTAATTTTGTCCTCAATCTCAAGGAGATCACTGTAGTCACAACTTTTTTTCTCTTCAGATTCCAACTTTGTATTTAGAGATATAAATTTTACCATAGTCTTATTAAAAGACCTCACCCAGGGTAAATAAAAACATACTTATGCAACAGCTCCCTCTGGACCTTAAAAAAAAATAACCAGTAATTTGATATAAAAGGGACACTGTGCATCTTCAGGAAAAATTAAGATTTCTCTCATGAAATTACTTACCATTTTCCTAATTGGTTGGATTTACCCTAGTATGTCAAGTCATGTGTTTGAATGATTTTTTGTGATCCTTCAGAGAGATACTCAGTAACAAGATCCTACGTATGTCATTTTATATTTGGTCAGAGAATTGTTCCTGCTCTAAATATATTATAAAGGGACAGCTTCATTAACCAAAGTGGCAGAAATAACAAAAGCATCTAATTCTTATTCCATCTGGACATCTCACAAAACTCTTTTGAATAGAAAGACTCTTCCTATTCAAAACTCAGTCTCTAGTGTATTTATTTAAATGAGCTTTCAACACAACTATTGAGTAAAGAGGAAAGATAGACTCGGCTATGCGAAAACCTGATTTGCGCTGAAGTACCCAATAGTTTCATAAATATTTCAGCATCGAGAAAGGAAGGGAAGCATTTAAAGTTAGAAAGTATGGCAGTCTGCTGATTTAGGAATAATCAGAAATGTCTCACATCAATTCAAATTTATAAAGCACCTATTGTATACTAGGCTATCATCAATACTAATGATGCAAAAACAAAGAATAGCAGTTTTGGTAGTCAGAGAGTTCATGGGGCTGGTGGAAGAGATAGTCACATGAACAAACACTTTAAAGATAAAGTAGTTAGTGTTCTGGTAAAGACATAAAGAGTCTAAATAGAAACAACAGCAGTTTCAACTCTTTTGAGCCTCTGCCATCTCTCTTGTTCTAAGTGTCATCTATGTTATTTTATTTAATCCTCATGACTAATTGATGTTATCAGGTGTTACGACGTACAGTGAATGCATTTATTTGAAAGAATTTATTGAGTACTTACTAGATTCTGGGCCCTAATATTATGCACTGGATAAACAGTGGACAAGAAAGACTACTTTTGTGGAATTTCTATTGTCTTGGGAGGAAACAGAAAACAAGCAAAATAACTAAGTTTTATATACATATATATATATATATATATATATATATCTTATTAGAAGGTGATATATAACTATATTAGAAGGTGATCAGTTCTATGGAGAAACATATTAGAAGGTGATAAGTTCTATGGAGAAAATTAAAATATGAAAAGGGAGAGACTTACAATTATAAATGGAGCTGACCTCGGAGGTGTCACTGAATAAATGACATTTGAGCAAAAACCTAAAGGAAGCAGAGAGCTAGCCACATGAGTCAGTGAGGCTGTTCACATGAGGAAGGGACCGAGCTAGCCACACCTAGGAAGGGAGGGAGCTAACAACATGACAATGTGAGGACATAGCCTTACTGAGTCAGGGAGGGACCAGGTCACACTGAGGAAGAAAAGGAAGAGCCACCTATGTGAGGAAGTGAAGGAGTTAGCTGTACTGAGGAAGTAAGGAAGCTGGCCACACTGATGAAGTTAAAAGGCTAGCTATACTGAGAAAGGGAGGGAGATAACCATACTTGTATCTAGAGAGAGGACGTTCCAGATAGAAGCAATCGGAAATGCAAATATCCTGAGACAAGGCATCCCCAGCAGGCTTAGAGAAAGCAAGCAATGTAAAAAATAACGCTGTTTCTGTAAACTATTTGGTGTATGTACAAACAGGTACACAAAGAAATGTTTACTAAGTAATAGAAATTTATCTCTGACTGGTAAGATTCTAGTTACTTGTTATCTTTGTCTTTAAATGCTCTGATTTGTTTGAATTGTTTCTACTGGAGGCATATTATTTCATAGCTATAAGAAATGATTTTTTTCTTTATGGAAAAAATTTAAATTGGCATATGTTCATATATGTATTTAGTGACTCAACAAACTGCTAACTCTCTATCCATTCTTCCTAAGTAATAAACACCTCAGTTTTCATTACCGACTTGCTTACTTAAACTGTTTTAGTTTCTAACAACTGCTTTACCCAGACTCTTTTCCTGCTAGGCATAGCCATGTGAGTAGATTTGTCGAGTAATCCGTAAGTGAAAGGATTATGGATGATTCAAGATAAACGGCCTTCAAGGCAGGTCCTTCATAGGCTTTTCTGCCTTCTCTTCCTCCTGCTGGCCTGGAATGGCCATAATCACTGGTGCACAGACACTGTCTTGGTACATAAGGATGAGGCTTTTGTCCTAGGGATATCAGAGACAGCTTCATAAAGCACCTGACCAGCCCACTCCCACTTTCACATTTCTTTCATAACAAGAAGATCTTACATAACTAAACCCTCTCATTTTGGTGGTTTTCTAGCCCACAAAGCTGAATTCCATCCTAGCTAACATTATGCACAAGACAGTATTCAACCCATGTCTTCTTTGCCCATATTTAGTGCTCTTTCCATTATGCCACAGTTGTCCCTTGCACCAGGAAGCAGATCTTGGAAGAGGAGACATGTAAGTTGAGTCTTTGGGTTGCAACAGAACTTGAGAGAACCATGTGCAGTCGTGTGCTAGAGCAAATACTCAAAAGGTCATGGATCAACCAGAAGCAATTAGAAATAATAGAATTTACTAACAAGCCAAATTAATATCTCAAAACACCAAAGCTTTCCTTTATACCAAGAATACCCAATTTGAAAAAGAACAATAGCAGCAAAATTTATAAAATAACCACCTAAGAATTAAAACAGGAAATGTGCAAACTTACCAAATGAAAACCACAAAACTTTAACAAATGAATGAAATTGCCCAAAGAGATAGTCTAAATAAATAGTTCTTACTTGAAAAGTAACTACAAAAGAGAAAATGCAAATATTGTAAAAAAATATAGCAGTCTTTTCTTTACTATAATAAAAGATACTTAAAAGTTAAAGTATTTATAGATGCATAGTCTTGACACAGAAATTAACAAATAGATTCAAGGAAAAGAGTACAGTCCAGAAGCAAGTCCCTATATACATGGATATTTTATGTATAATCGAAACAGCATTTCAAATTAGTGGAAAAATAATGAATTATTTAATCAATGATATTGAGAAACTATATCCATATGGAAGAAAATAAGATTAGAGTCTCACTTCATCCAAATATTTAAATAAATTTCAGATTGTTTAAAGTTTTAAATTTTAAAAAATCTCAAAAAGAACTAGAAGAAAATGTACAAAAAATATATCTAGAAGGAGTAGAATGGCTTTCTAACCAACACAAGATACTCAGAAGTCATAAAGAAAAAAAATAAAAATTACAAAGAAGACTATATAGTCTTTAATTCGGCTTGACAAAGTTGCCATAAATAACATTAAAGGACAAAAAGCAAATTGAAGAAAATATTTTAATATTGAAGTGGACAAAAGCCAACTTACCTAACGTACACAGAGTGTCTTCAAATCTATAAGGAAAAAACAAAAATAAAGAATATAAACATGTAATTCATAGAAAAGAAAAGAAAAATGTTCAGATTTACTAGTAAATATACAAGACATGAAAACTAAAACAATATAACATGTTTTACCTATAAAATGAGCAAAACCTTAAGACGGATACTAACAGTTGTTAAGGTATGAGCTGGATGTTTTCTAGTCCTCCGGATCATGCTCGGTTCCCTAGAATGATCTGTATGGACGCCCTCAGGGCATGCTCTTACCCTCTGACTTCTCTGTGGATTCTACCAAAGAGAAGCAATAGCAGTTCATCAAAAGGAGGCTGGAGTTTTTACTCACCTGCCCCCTTCCATTTTTACAAGCCTCAAGGCTTTGTACCATCCCTTGTGGTTCCCCTATACCCAGCACACATCTGTGCAGGAGCCCTCACAAAGCTTCCAATTTGAGTGTACCAGTTGTCACTGCCAGAGTGGATGAAAAAGACGACATTTTCAGATTCTTCTGAAAACTACATTACAAAAGTATAATATATTAGAAACCCGAAAAAAAATTAAATGTGCATACCATTTGACCCAGCAATGCCATGTTTAGTTAGTTATCCTTCAGCAATATTCATTGCAAGATCATCTGTAACAAGGAAAAATTTAACATAATAATCATCAATAGAGAAGTGGTTAAATGGCTGGGCACGGTGGCTCAAGCCTGTAATCCCAGCACTTTGGGAGGCTGAGGCGGGCGGATCACAAGGTCAAGAGATCGAGACCATCCTGGCCAACATGGTGAAACCCCGTCTCTACTAAAAATACAAAAATTAGCTGGGTGCAGTGGCGTGCGCCTGTAGTCCCAGCTACTCGGGAGGCTGAGGCAGGAGAATTGCTTGAACCTGGGAGGCAAAGGTTGCAGTGAGCCGAGATTGTGCCACTGCACTCCAGCCTGGCACCTGGTGACAGAGTGAGACTCTGTCTCAAAAAAAAAAAAGAGAAGTGGTTAAATAAATTAGGATATTTCTATACTATTAAAAACTATACAAATGTTTTTAGAAAAAAATACGTTCATTCTCATTATTGTATAGAATTCATTGTTTAATTATAGTACTATTTATTTATCCATTCTACTGTTGGTCAGCACTAGGCTGGTTTCCAGGTCTAGGTTATGACAAATGTTCACTGTTGTGAACATTCTTGTACATGTGTTTTGATGAATATATGTACTTATTTCTGTGGGTATCTATGGAGGGGTGGAATAATTGGACCACAGGACATGGATGTTCAGATTTAATGTCAACTTCCTGTGGCAACTATGGGAATAGGCTGCTCAGATGGGGTGCTGTGGGGGCACAGTTGACTGACACTCTCAGCTTCTGCCCTTCCGGATTTATCACTGATTGCATCAAGGCCATGCTTTCCCCAAACTGCCTCTAGCCAATGACTCAGCATGAAGTTAAATACTAGAACACTAGAACAAACCCATTCCTGTGGGACATGGGATTCACCAAATTGACAACTTTGGTTCAAGAACTCTTCATTTTCCTAGCTAAAACTTTCTTAGATCTGCTCTGCAGTTGGAGATTCTTCTTACCAGTCCTCCTTCCTCCTTCTGCAGGTGTCAGACCAGTACTGTGGTTTGGAGGCTCTCCCAGACTGCTCATGCTCCTTCCTTTTACTCCACAATAAATCTCTTGAATGTCTACCTCCATTTTTGCAACTACTTCTTAGAAGACCCAAACTAGCAGACAGTTTGCAAAGTGTTGTACAAAATAGTCTCCCACCAGCAATGTATGAGTTCCACTTACTCCACATCCATACTAACACTTGCTAGTTTGTGTCTTTTTCATTGTAATTGTCCCATCATTTGCAGTAGCAGTGGTATTTAAACCACATTGTGGTTTAAATTTTCATTTCCCTAATGACTAATAAAGTTAAGCATTTTACATGATTTTCTGGTCATTTGAATATTATCTATTGTGAAGTACAAATTCAGGTATTTTTGCCTAATTTTCTATAAGGTTATCTGTCTTTTTAACTATAGGAGTTCTTTTTATATCTAAATATGAGTCATTTCTCAGGTATATGGATTGGAAATATCTTCTCTCACTTTGTGGGTTGTCTTTTTGTTGTTTTAATGTTAACTTTTGTTGAACTGTTGTTTAATAACATGTAAGAATATGGATGAATCTCACAAACATAATGTTGAACAGCAAAAAAAAAAATGCCAGATACAAAAGTGTACATACTATATGATTGTATTTTGGATAATGTTCAAAATGGAAAAAAATAGCCTACAGTGTAAATGGGCAAGATAGTGACTAGCTGTGGTATGGAGGTAGAGAGACTGAATGGAAAGAGAGCTTAAGAAGAATCTCTCAGGTGCTGCTAATGTTCTGTTCCTTAATGCTGGTTACATGTATATGTCTACCTTGTAAGATGCACCAAGTTTTACACCCATGATTTATGCAATTTTTGTGTATGTTACACTTCAATAAAATTTTTTCAATAAATAGAGAACTATGCATGTTTCATGAAGAAAACAAAAATCCATTATATTGCTGAGTGAAGTAGACGTGTCACTAGACCATATATAAATAGCATTAACCTGGCCAGGCTCAAGCCTGTAATCCCAGCACTTTGGGAGACTGAGCCAGGTGGATTACCTGAGGTCAGGGGTTTGAGACAAGCCTGGCCAACATGGTGAAATCTTGTCTCTACTAAAATTACAAAACAAAATTAGCTGGGCATGATGGTGTTCACCTGTAATCCTAGCTACTCAGGAGGGTGAGGCAGGAGAATCACTTGAACCCGGGAGGCAGAGTTTGCAGTAAGCCAAGATTGTGCCACTGCACTCCAGCCTGGGCAATAGGGTAAGACTCCATCTCAAAATGAATACATTAAATTAAATAAAAAAATAGGATTAAACTATTTATTTGCAAAAATTTTTGTATATATGATTAGAACAAAAACTGGAATTAAGCTCACTAAACTGCTCCTTAGACAGTGGAGCTTTCTGATTCCCATTAAATGACTATTTTTATGATATTAAACCCTAAGCAGAAGTGGTTACGAGAGCCCTCAAAGATAGCAACAATATACATTTAAATTCAGGATCATTAAATGATTTTTGAAAAAATCCTTTTATTTGAGAATTAGAAAAATATTTTAACAATGAAAAAAATCTGCTTTTCAAGCTGATCTGCTCCTTTTAATAAGTGATCTTCTGGAAAAATATGTGTTTCTTAAGATCATGGAATTCTTAGAATGACAAAAGGCTTTTGAAAGGAAAAAGAACAAATTCTTCCTCTCCAGCCAGCTTCTCCATGAAGAAAAAGTTACATTTAAGCTGGGCAGTGTGGTGTGTATCTGTAGTCCTAGCTACTGGAAAGGCTGAGGCAGGAGAATTGCTTAAACCAAGGAGTTCAAGACTGTGGTGAACTATGATCACACCACTACACTCCTCCCTGATGACAGAGACCCTATCTCTAGAAAAAACGAGTTACATTTATTTATGCAGGGAGACATGAATATTTTTCTTCTTCCATTTTAACTTCCCAAATCCTACCTATTGCTCATTGCTTAGCAGGTATCCCCTGCCCAACTCAAGACCCCTGGATCATGCCAGTGGGTGAGAATCTCTGCCTCTTTGACTATCTAGATCTTACCCATTCTGTATGACATTTCTTATTGTGAAATTTTCTTGCTGTTTTGTTATTTAATCCCTGAAAAAATTACTTATGTCTTCACAAACTAGACATGATTATACTTTGAATATCATCTTGTTTTATCTTTAATTTGATTGAAAAAGAAACGCAAGTTCACACTTTTAGTGAAAAGAGTAAAATCCCCTGCTCACTAAGTCAAAGTTAGGCAAGTAGAAATGGATGATAGTTTGTTTCTCTCTTCTGGGAGAAAGTACAGGCTAGTCCCTACATAGGCATAAATGGAAAGAAAGAATAGAAAATTGACAATAGATTTGAATTCTTAACATCAGAATCTACTTAGAGCTGCTGTCTTTACTCAGGGCCATCGTTGAAAGAACAAGCTAGGAGCTGTGGCCCTTAATGCATGACTTTCTCATAGTGATGAGAGGTTTCAAACAACTGTGCTAACATGCCGAAAGGAAAAAAATGGACCATAAAAAAAGCATGTTCTGTGGATGATGCCTTTTCATTAGCCCATGCAAACATCACAGAATGGATTTACAGAAAACAAAAACATTCCATTGAAAGAATTCAGCAAGCTAACTAACTTGACATTGTGCTGGTAATAGACTGGGTTGGTAGCATTGGTGTCATGTAAACTTAGTTTCAAAACCTATTTAAATCTCACTGTCACTTCTGGGCATGCAACATTTATTGAGTGCCTTAGGCTGTTTTCTATTGCTTATAACAGAATACTCCAACCTTGGTGATTTGTTTTTAAAAAACTTGTTTCTTACAGTTATGGAGACTGAGAAGTTCAACGTCAAGAGGCTGTATCTGGTGAGAGTATTCTTGCCGGTGGGAACTTTCTGCAGAGTTCCAAGGTGGCGCAGAGTCCTGAGGTGGTGCAGGGTATCACATGATAAGAGGACTTTGCTTGATAACTCAAGTCTCTTTCTCTTCTTACAAAGCCATCAGTCCCTTTCTTATAACCCATTAATCCACTAACTCATTAATCCATTAGTCCACGAATAGATTAATCCTTTTATGAGCACTGAGGCCTCATGATCCAATCACTTCTAAAGGCTCCACCTCTCAATATTGTCATTTGGAGGATTAAGTTTCAACATAAGTTTTAGAGGGAACAAATATTTAAACCACAGCATTGAGTTTTCCTCCAGTTATAAGGGAATCAATGAAATTGTCATGTCTTTGATCATCCATCATACCCAGTCTAACTAAAACAATAGCAGTACAGATTCTTCTACCAGGCACAGATTCAGATTCACAGTCACATATGTATGTTAAATCAATACTTACAACTTATTTTCCCTTTATTTATAATTGCTTCACTTTTATTTTGTATTCTGATGTTATTATTTTATTATTTATACTCTGGTCCTAAGAGACTTCAAATCTTTGTAGAATTATTGATTAATAAATATCTAGATAGCCATAGAGATAGACATCATAAATTGGATGTGGGGGACAACAAAGAATTGGATATTTAACTCAAACTTTCTTGGTTTCTCCTAAAGGCACTGTGCCCAAGGCCATGGGAGCTGACCCGTTGCATCGGCATGCTCTGGATGTGATACATGGAGTCAAAGGAGACTATTTCATAACTTTAAGATTTAATGACTGCCCTGCTGGGTTTCAGACGTGTATGGGCCTGTAGCCCCTTTGTTTTGTCCAATTTCTCCCATTTGGAATGGAAACACTTATCCAACAGCTGTACCCCCATTGTATCTTGGAACTAACTTGCTTTTGATTTCGCAGGCTCACAAGCAGAAGGTACTTAGCTTATCTCCAAAGAGATGTTAGCCTGTGGACTTTTGAGTTAATGCTGTTATGAGTTAAGATTTTGGGGACTGTTAAGAAAAGCATGATTGTCACCAGCAAGGGAACAAGGTTGGATGGAGAACGAGTGTGATGAAATGACAGAATCAGACTTCAGAAGGTGGGTAGTAAGAAACTTCTGTAAACTTAAAGAACATGTTCTAACCAAACGCAAAGAAACTAAGAACCTTGAAAAAAGATTTGATGAGATGCTAACGAGAATGGACAAAATAGAAAGGAATATAAGTGAATTGATGGAGCTGAAAA
>NW_016107762.1:837742-865411 GCF_001604975.1 Cebus imitator
AGATAGCAAGGGGAGAAATGCCAGATGTAGGTGATGGGGAGGAAGGCAGCAAATCACTCTGCCACGTGCGTACCTATGCAACAATTTTGCATGTTCTTCACATGTACCCCAAATCCTAAAATGCAACAAAATAAATATGGGAAAAAAAAAAAAAAGAAAAGCATGATTGGTTTTGAAATGTGAAAAGACATGAGATTTGGGAGGGGCCAGGGGTAAAATAATATGGTTTGGCTCTGTGTCCCCATCCAAATTTCATCTCAGATTGTAATCCCTATGTATCGTGGAAAGGAGGTGTTTGGATCATAGGGGTAGCTTCCCCCATCCAGTTCTCATGATAGTGAATGAGTTCTCACTAGATCTGATGGTTTTATAAGGTTTGGAAGTTCTTCCTTCACTTTTTCTTCTCTCCTGCCACGTCATGAAGAAGATACCTGCTTCCCCTTCTGTCATGATTGTAGGTTTTCTGAGGCCTCCCAGTCATGCGAAAATGTGTGTCAATTAAACCTCTTTCCTTTATAAATTACCCAGTCTCAGGGAAGTTATTTATAGAAGTGTAAAAACGGACTGATATACACTGTCCTAAGGAATTGAAAATTAGATGATGAATATATTTTGTTACTGACTTTATGAACTTTCAAACACTGTGATTATCTGAAGCCAGAGTACTCACACAACTGGTACAGCTTGCAAATAACTCATTTCTGGAGACAAATATTTAGAAAACAGATATATATATTTTCTTATTTTTGATAGTTATAAGACTCTAAGCTGTTACAGGCATCAAAAACAAGAAAATGTACACACACACACATATTTAAGTTAATTAACTACACAATGTATGACTAAAAAGTCAAAGAACCCACTTGCTTTGAAAATATGTAATAATTCTTCTGAAACATTAATTCTATAAAAGAAAGAAAAAAAACACATAACCAGTCTTTGGTTTTGATTGAAACCATTTGTTCCATGATCGTGTGCTGTCCGAAGTATTATCTGAGCCAATCTTTGAATCTTCTGTCTTCGGCTATGTGATGGTTAATACTGAGTGGCAACTTGATTGGATTGAAGGATGCAAAGTATTGTTCTTGGGTGTGTCTGTGAGGGTGTTGCCAAAAGATGTTGACATTTGAGACAGTGGACTGGAAAAGGGAGTCCACTGACCCACCCTTAATCTGGGTGGACACAATCTAATCAGCTGCCAGCACAGCCAGAATAAAAAGCAGGCAAAAGAACGTGAAAAGACTAGACTGGCTTAGCCTCCCAGGCCACCTTTCTCCTGTGCTGGATGCTTCCTGCCCTCAACATCGGATTCCAGGTTCTTCAGCTTTGGGACTTGGACTGACTTCCTTGCTCCTCAGCTTTCACATAGTCTGTTGTGGGACCTTGTGATCACATGAGTTAATACTTTTTAATAAACTCCCCTTTATATATACATCTATCCTATTGGTTCTGTCCCTCTAGAGAACCTTGATTAATACAGGCTATCTTAGGCTGTCCAACACCATTAGCTGAAAAAGTCTGGTCCTACAATTTCATGTGATAAATATCATGTAAGTAATAAGTGTCATTCTGTGTGTCATCCTGTTTGAAGCTTTGCTTCAGGAAGCAAGTCCTTGTAGCTCTTCTTTTATTTAATTAAGCTGCGGGATTATGCCCTAGGAATTATCTGGATAGCTCAACTGGGTTTTCAGGATTTAAAACCTTACGTTATTTTAATCGAGTATATCTTCAACCTTATTGTTGGAAGTGAGCCTTACTTGATATTTGATATTAATCACAGACACTGAAGAAACAGCTCAGGGAGCTGGAATTGTCACCTGAGACCAATCAAGTCCCTCTGGACACAACCACTGCTCAATGGAGCTTTACTTGTTGTGTTGAGATGTCATACCTGTCAGCTAACTCACACATTTTTCCAGGGACTTACAAGGTTTTGTTTACTTTCTGTCTATAAAAGTAACATATGTTCCCAGCATTCAATGACAGGTTTTAACAGTATTTTTTCCCCTAGTTGTGCTGTTAGTTGAGTTATCAAACACAGGAATTTCTTTTGTCTTCAAAGAATTCAGAACTACAATCAGAACGAGGGAAGACAGCAAAGCAAATTTACAGGATAGCTGTCAAGATTGTCCAGCAGTTGCTTAGCTGTTGTATCTAGCTAACCACTGCTTGTCCTCCTTCCATTTCGCTAGCAAATGGGATACTGAGGAAATAGACTTTATAGGTGTAGACAACTGGATAACACCAATATAGGTGAAGTAGTAATTGAATGAAAGTTAATCTTAAATTGTCCAGTTACTTGTGGTAGCAGATTTTTTATGATTCATACATAGATCCTTAGGTGACTCCCACATTATATCTAAGCTCTGCCTAAGAGACCAGAAATGTTGAATGGTAAGCAAAGGCAGTAAAAAGCGGAGAAGAGGCTAAGGACTAGATGGATCTTGGAAGTGCCCCTCCCCGAGATGCTTTATTCTAATTAATAATACCACATAAGCCAGTGCAAGGAATAGTAGACAAAACTATGCATAAGGGTAGATATAAAAGAGAAAGTTTGAGGGTTGGTATGAAGAAATCATGAGAATGAAGTGAGGAAAATCTGAGGTCAGGTAAAAGTTGGTTATCAAGTATTTAAAACCATAAATGCTGGATATGACGGTGGGTATTCTTTTTAAGTGGTTCTTGAGACATCTCTTTGGACAGTTTCCTCACTCTAGGTATGCATGGTGTCCAAAACAATGACAGTGCCGCAAAGAGAAAGGGGATGAATTTTCCAGGGACTCTAGCAAGTATATAATCCAAGAAGAATAATTTTTATTTTACATAGATCATAAGCTCTTTGCTAAAGAGAAATTTCTCTATTTATGAGAAAATGAAAACATGTTCAGAGCCTGGTAAATGCAGCCCAGGTATATAATGCATCCAGAACAGTGTGGAGACTGCAGTTGTGGCCATGACCAGGACCAAGCAGGAATAAGATTGAAAACCCTTCAATGATCAAGCTTTGCTTTGGGCTTTCCACTGCAGCTGCATCAATTTACACTTTAAAAAAAAATACACTAATTATGAATAAGACCTTTGGAGACCCAATCTACATCAGGACTAGAAGAAAGATTTAAAATTTTTCTCTCCATGTCAAACAAGCCAGGAATGCACACTTCGTTAGTAACATCACCTTACGTCCTGGGCTCATGTGGCAGATATATTCACAAAGTAAAAAGTTGAGGTTGTTTATTTTTCCTCCTTTCACAAAAATTTGAAGCCAAAAAGATAATTTAATGAAAAGCAATTATTTACATACTCTGTATATGGCTTACTTCTTAGGCCAAACCAAAGGACAAAACCTGGACTCATCATAATTACAAAAAAACACAAACTCTTATTGGCCCAAACAGTTGTCCAAAATATTGGTCATGAATCACATTATGCCAGGTCCTTCGAGGAACATAGTAATTTAGTAAATCTTTGTTGGTACATTTGTCTCATGTTCCTTTTGCAAAGTATTTTGTGCCCTCATCTATTATCAACATCTACCTGAAATAGAAGAAGTAAAGTTGATCTCTCAGTAAGTTATTGCGTTGCCCACATTCCCGTATCCTAGCCAGGAAATAGGATCTAGGGAATGTGGGCAACGCAATCACTCACATGCTCTCAGCGTGATCATACCTGGCAGGCCAACAGAGCATGTTTCTTTCACGCAGGGCACGGCTGCAAACCCTCAAGGACAGCATGGCCTATTCTGGTTTCACTCTTACCTCTGAAATATATCCTCATCGGAGTTTGAGAGATAGCGTGACTAACTGTGATTAAGATGCCACATGGTATGAAGGAAAAAAAAAAAAACTGAATTTAGAATCAGAAGGCAAGTTCTTGTTCCAGTTCTAACTTGGCTACATGACTTCAGGCAAGTCTCTTCAAATCCCTGTCCTCAGTTTCTCCTTTGTAAATAGGGGTCATGACAAGTTACCCTACTTGGTGGTTTCTGAGGATTAAATAAAATAATATGTCAAAGAAGTGAAATAATATATATAAGTGAAAAATTACATGTCATTAGTAATCAAAATTTCATATTTTCTGATCACAGGAATTAGACTGCCCCTACATAGTTATATTAGCTGATTTTCTAAAATAGGTCAATTTAAAAAAGACCTTGGTTTTCTTGGTCAAAAGTGCATTAGCAGAATGTTTACTCTTCCAAAATGGTTGTAATTATCTTGAGACTCCAGTGTGCTACCTGAGTCGTGTAATACTATCAAGATTTTGAATCTACATTGATTTATTCATATTCACATTTTTCTCATGACCGGGTGAAAAGAATGAGTAATGACAAAAATAAATGCTGCTCCCTTGACAGTTTCTGATATCAGAGGCGTCTTTCAGTCACATTTAATTGTAGGCAGTTAATCTCAGTGAACCTTTACCTCACCTGTCCTTGGAAAATAAGTGAGCAATATTGATAGATGAGGCTCGGTTAAAACCTTAACTGAAGTTGACATGGGAAGATTACCAGCCTAAGGGTCAGAAAACCGGTGCTCTGGACCCAGCTGTTCTAGAAGCACACAGTATGTTGACATGACACCTAACCTCCATGGAATCTGTTTTTCCATCTGTTAAATAGAGAAAAAGGAGATTAGTGTTCAATTGTTCTTAACTATTTTGTATGTCATGGGTCTCTTTAAATATTGAAACTCACAGCCACTTTTACCTCTATCTCAAAACTATTTAACACAAAATAGAATTTTAGCCAAGTTTAGGGAATTCAAGGACCCACATAGACCATCTACAGAAGGCTCCAAATTAGAGCCTGTAATCTTTCCATCTTGCATTTCTTTCTTAAAAGGGAAGGCACATGTTCTTGTTTGGGTCACAGATATGAAACCATGGCCTGGTTGTGGCCCATTTTCTTTCAATAATAAAGATTACCTATTTTGATGACCTATAGAAAAAAACAAACTCAGTGTCTGCCTACTATATTCTTACAACACAGATCAATTTTGACACCAGATATGTGGGAGTTTTCCTCACACACCAAGCAAACACACACTTCTGTAGTGAATAGCAGATGAGTGTCCAAAAATTCAGTTCCATTCTGATACTATCTGCCTAGAGATTAAGTCAGATCCCACAGGTTGAGGGCTCAGTTCCACAGGACTGCCCTCCCCTACACACTGCCAATGCCAGACAAAAATCTCAGGTTTTACCCGTGCTTTTGTCCAACCAGCTGTAAAATGGGGTTGCATGATTTCCTCCTTGGGCATGAGAAATTTGCAAAGCAGCTCACAGAATTCGGGAAAATATCTTAATTGCCTTTACCAATTTATTATAAAGGATATTACAAAGGATACAGTGGAAGAGACATTTAGGGCAAGGTATGGGAGAAAAGGTACAGAGATTCTATGCCTTCCCAAGGAGTGTCATGTACTAGGAACCTCCATGTGTTCAAATACTGGGTAGAAGAAGGTGGGGTCCCTGGCAAGAGCTCCACCCTCAAGCCTGGACCCATGACCCTAAATGAGAACATGCATTCCTGTTTTTCTTGAATGTTGCCTTTTTCAAAACTCCCCTGGCCTGCCATGCCTCCCCACCCTGTACCAATAAAAACCCCAAGCTCCACTGGTACAGAGCGGCACTGCAGAGAAGGAGAGAAGAGAGGTGTCTGAATCAAGAGGAAAAGAGGCAGCTGGACATTAGCAAAGAATTCAACTGGGGATCGTTGGAGAGTAGTTTGGCCAGGGACTATAGTAGTTCAGGGGATGATTATGTTCCCACTCCATCCCTTTTCCAGCTCCCCATCCTACTGAGTGTCACTTCCACCAATCAATAAAATCTCCACATTCACCATCCTTCAAGCCTATGTGACCTCATTCCAGAATTCTTGGGCACTGGACAAGAACCCAGGTATGGGTGCAAGAAGCTGTCACACTGACTCTCCACTGAGCTGTTTAACACTTACCTGTGTGTTCCCTGATCAGATATAACATTCATTCCTATAAAACATTCAGGTAAAAGAGATACAACTTTTTCATATAAAGCCTGTTTAAACTTCCAACTTTTATAATTCTATCAATCCCTACATTTTTATGTTCTAATTTCAAGAACTTCTATTTCCTACCCCATCAAGAGCAGCATAAGGAGAGATACAACCAGGTCAGTGCCTGTTTGGGTCTGCAATGACCCAAACAGGCACTGACCTGGTTGTATCTCTCCTTATGCAAACAGGTCAAATTTTATTGATGTTATTTCAATTACAAAAGTATTGGGCTAAATGGAATTCTCAGGAAGGCAATTCTCCTTAGTACCTATTCATCAGTAGTCAGAGCTGTGGGCACACACACTTAAGACATTCAACAAAGTCAGTCTGTGTCACAAACCATACATAGCAGCATACTTGGTTAATATATAAATGATATAGGTTATAATTTCACACCAAAC
This sequence comes from Cebus imitator, assembly GCF_001604975.1. Classification (NCBI taxonomy): domain Eukaryota; kingdom Metazoa; phylum Chordata; class Mammalia; order Primates; family Cebidae; genus Cebus; species Cebus imitator. The sequence goes on from NW_016107762.1 coordinate 844,175, forward strand.
AGAGTAGGATTTAACACCAAGAGAAGATGGGATAGAAAAAAAAAGTTTTAACAAATTAGCCCAATGAGAGTGACATAGACAAGGATGGTGTCCTAAAATCAGATGGTGCTTTGGGCAGAGCTTTCTGTGGCAGATGCTCAGTGCTGATTACGAGTGACAGCCAGATGGGATCTGTCAAGATGGCCATGTCAAGCTTGAGAAGTACTGCTCCTTTTATGGTCCTTGAGTCCTCTGGTGAGGACTGATAGTAAAGTGTTATACCATTATCTGGTTGGGTGTTGTCTCTATTGGATAGGTGAACATATGGACCCTTTTGGCTTGATGTCTTTTGAAATGTAAGATGGAGTCTTTTTCTAAGATGAAGTTACTTATGTCAAGAGTATTTTGCGCAACCTGCAGACCATTTTACCCTCTCTTGTGCAAAAGCCTTTGTGTTTCCATAGGGGGTTGAGCAAAAGGACCCCTGACCTTTTTGTCAATGTGTATCTTGATTAATCTGCCACAGGAAATTTCAGATCAGATTTCTCTTTTTAATCTTTGCCTTCTACAAAGATTTTAAATTTCTCCAAAGTGGAGTAAATGCAGCAAACTGTGGGAGCAGGTGGCTGTCTTTGAGCCATCCAACCTTAAATAGTATTGTGTTAAGAATCTTTGTTTTCACTCTATCAATTTACATTTTATTAATCCCATTTCTTTTCAGAAATAAAAATAAAATTTGAAGCCCCCTATCTGACTGAATGAGCCCTGTTTTCCCAAGAGGATCCCAGAGAAACTTGGAAGCTGAGACCCTGGCTAAGATGCCATGGAACATCAGACTCACCTACTTATATACCCTCCCTTGCTAACTGTCATTGGGCTTTGGCCCTAAGGGGTAAAGAGAAATCGACCCTTTCAAGAGACTCCATGGCTGACTTCTACCAACCACCTGAGGCTGCCCCTCTCTTTTGTGATTTAGGCATAACAACTGACCAGCATTCCTCCCTGATAAGATACCACCAACCATGGGGTAGGTATGACCAGTGTACAGAGAATGCATGGTGAGAGTTCACGTCCTCTACTTCCCCTTTAACATCATCAGAGGGCTGAAAACTCAACCTTTGAATCATGCTAACGCTGCCATTTTTTTTAAATGTGGGATGCATGAAGAGGCATGAGGCTCAATTGTGTATGACCATGTTTATCCTTTCATAAATATTCATGACCTCTCCTATACCATATTGAATATGGATATTCGGTCACTTTGTTCAGCATAAATCCTTGATTTATGTATTCCCACCTTCCAAGGGCCTGTTTCTAGCTTCTTGCTGAAGGCTATGCTTCTCAGCCTGTCAGAATGGCTACCCTGAAGTCTGCGACTCTTCATGAGAAATACAGCTTTTCTTTCCAAATTTATGAACCTCATCATTCTTCATCTGACATCTAATAATCATCTAAAGATTTTCATCCAGCTATATAGAGTCCTATGACTATCCCTTTTCTTTTTCCTCTCAGCTTCACCTTTATCCATGTTTACTTTTCTCGCCCTATTTCTTAATAACAATCTAAAAACTTTCAACTTTCTGGGATAACGCTTCTCTTTGCCCTTTCTCCATTCTCTTGTTAATTAACCTACTATTTGTATTAGCATCTGTAAGACTCATAAGGGGAAACAGATACAACAAATTTAATAAGGCTTCCTCAACTGTCTTTAGATTTTGCAGCAGCAAGGTCATATCGGGGGGTGGGGAGAGTCCACATTAAAGGAGCGCCCCTAACCACAGCATTTACCATGACTTGGGTAAGAAGCACATTTAGCAGATGAATATCTCAGTCGTTATAAAGCCAGTTCCATGTGGTTTGTGTAGCAACTGCTTTATCTGTGGTATTCCACTTGACATTTATAGGTAGAGTCAGAAAGGCCCCTTCTCGGGGTAAACAAAGTTTACAGTGGCTTTTATCCAGTTCATCAGTGTGTCTGTTTCCTCAGGAATCACCTACCATGTATCTAGATTAGGTATAGCAATCTGTGATTGTTCCACAATTAGCTGTGAGTTCTGCATCAGCCCAAACATGTTCTTTAACTCTGCAGCATGTAAAACTACAGATACTGCTCCTAAATTTGTTGCTCTCACAGTCCATTTTAGTAAAGGCTCTTCAAGAAGCTGATAATGCCAGTCTACAAAATGAAATGATTTCTTCACATTACACCCTCTGGTTTTAATAGTTTCCTTGCTTTTGTGTTTCCCCTACATTGACTATCTTCTTGGTAAACGACAGGACTTATTTTCTGTTGTCCTTGCATAATTTTCCTCTTGAGGGACTTTGAGGCTGGTGGCCAAAGGTTGTTCAAGAGTCAAGGATCAACCCAGCACTCTTTTACTTCCATTTTAACTACTAAAGATAACTATAACCTTTTTCTTGTTACCTTTGATTTCCTTAGGCATCCAGTGAACCAATTCCAGGGAGTTGGATCCTTCTTTAAGCCCCATTGGTAATTTTTACCTTTAGGAAATGATTGCAGCGCGGTTACTGCTTCTTACCATGAGTGAACACACGGCCAGCCAGGGACCAAAAGTTCCTCACCCCCACCCTCTTATGCTTTTTGTTTCCAAATTAAGTCTTTCCACAAGCCAGGGCCATTCTAACAAAACCCACTTCTCATACACCAATTCTGTTTCTTCCCCTATATGCTCAGACCTACAAATGGATACATAACACTACTGCCCAGTGAGGTAACAGCACAGCATCATCTTTGCAAATAATGCCAATATTCCTAAGCAATAGAAGTGAATTCAATTTGTCTCAATGGTAACCAGAGAACTGGCTGTCAATAAAGCCTGAATTTTCCCTCAGGCCACTCTCTTCCCTAAATGAAAATGACACTAAACAATTTTGTCAGAAACTGCAGGCTCTTACCATTTGCATTCTCCTCTGAAGAAAGTACAACTTTCCTAATCCAAATCAATATCGGCCAAATGTTACAATGGAATAAACACATTTTTCAGACATTAAAGTTCTCCAAAGATTTTGCTTTTATGGATCTTTTTTTAGGAGATTGCTGGAGATTTTGCCCATCAAAATGAAGAATTAAACTAAAAAGAGCAAGATGTGAAATCCAGGAAGTGAGAACTATAACACAGAAAGATCTCTTTGACAGCAAAGATAAGTCCTGAGACCATAGCTATGCAGAAAAAAAGGTATGTGGAAACTAGAATTAAAAGTTATGTTTACAGAGCCATTAGAGGATATACAAAATTCTAGTGTTCTATAGCATTAAATAATTTAATGCTATATAAATTCTAGTGTTCGATAGCATTAAAGGAATATGAAAATTAACAACAATTTACTATATTTTTAAAATATCTACAAGGGAAGGTTTTGAATATTCCCAATGTTACTGATGGAAAATATTCAAGTTACCCATTACTGGTGGTGACTTTGTACAGGTCCAGAGCAACTTCAGTCCTTGCTTCCTCAGAAGAAAGAACCCAACTCAGGGGCATAAAGCAGAAAAAGAGACTAAGGCAAGTTTCCGAGCAGAAGAGGAAGTTTATTTAAAAAGGCCTTAGAATAGGAAAAAAAGGAAGGTGTGCTTGGAAGAGACCCAAGCAGGCATGTGAAGGTTAAAGAGAGAGGGCCAAGTGCCCTGTTTAGCCATGATCCTAGGACTTTTATAGGCTCACCTCTTTTTCATGATTCTTCCCTTAGTGTGGGGCTTTCTGCATGCCCAGGGCTTTTCTTACCCTTTGGAACTGAGCATGCCAGGTTTGTTTAGTGAGTTATATGCATGTCCATCTAAGGCTTTCCTCCCTTTTCTGGTGGAATATGTCCCAGGAAGATCACACTTCATTTTTATTTCTTAACACACATGCACAGGAAGTTGCTTCTCTCTGTGGCCTGCATTCAGTTACCATTTTGATGTTAACAGGTGTGGACCATTAGGAAATGGGCTCTCGCTGGACTATCTAATTATCATTTTTAGAGAGACAATGTCATAATTGCTGAACCATCACTTGACATCTCTAGTGAGTTGGGAAAGAGCCCTCTCTTGCTCTACTCATGCCTATCTACTTGTAATGCCAAGACAAAGAAATGATAAACGTTTGAGGTGATGGATATGCTAGTTACCATGATTTGCTCATTCCCACTGTACACATGTATCAAAGTATCACACTGTACCCCATAAATAGGTGCAATTATTCTGTACCACCTAAAAGTAATAATAAACGCAACAAAAACTTTTAAGACAGAAAAGGTAATAAATGGTAAAAATAAAGTGCACAAATAAATCCACTTAGTAATAAATAACTACAAGATAAAAAAATAAAAACTCTAAATGTGGGCTTAACCATAAGCTATTTGGCAAGTTTTTAGGAAAACAAATATTTGTATATGTGAAGAGGGGTATAAAAAAACAAAAGCCTTATCTTCTACCATCAATAGATAATAAGTAAACATAAAATATAATTAAACAGTGCTATGAATGTGCCATTAGAAATACGTAAGTAATTACTGGAAGCAATAGCTAAAAGAGTTGAAAATAATTGTACCTGGGGAGTGGAAAACAGGATGTTGAGAGAGTAAGGCAAACTTTGTAATATTATTTGACTTTTATAATTGTGTATACTTAATGCCTTTATAAAATTAAACATTAAAAAGATAATAAGAAGAATATAAGATAGACTACAGTCATATGTGCCTCACTCTGGAGAGGAGCAAAATGTTGCCATTGTTCTTCCCTTCAGATTCTAAGGAGGCTCTGCTTCTACCCATGGTCATCTTTATGCAACCTCTTCTTAGACTAGATCCCCTCGTAGGTTCCAGACAGTATTGGAACTGAGGCTGTTTCACAGTCTTTCATTATTTGTCTTTAGCTATGATTAAGAAGTAACATAAGAACTTCTAAGAAAAAGATATTATTATTTCGTTTTAAGTCATCATTTTGACTAAGTGATTTAGTGCCGTGTTAACGCAATATTGTTGAGTCAAGATCAACTGTGGGAAGCTCAGCTTAGTCTTATCAAATTCCACGTAGTCGGTGCTTTCAAAGTCGTCACTTGTTACACTGTTATGTCGCCAAAAGCAATTCACACAACTTCTAATTTTATACACGCTAAACTAAAAACAAAGAGGCATACTAATCAGGAAATCCTGACTACAGTTGTATTGAAAATGTGGGGTATCCCCAGTGCATTTGGTTGCCAAAAAGAAATGTCTGAAGTTGCTACTGCCTGCTGAAGATTAAAATGCTCTGCAGATGTACTGCTACTTTCCCCTTCCACCTTTGCTGGTATGACTGAATTATTTCATCTCAGAAAAAATAACAAAGAACAGTCAGACTGGGTTTCTTAGTATGAACATGGACAATTTTTTTCCGTTTTGTCTACCCAGCAGATGAAGTAGATATTGGACTTGGTCATGTAACTAAAGAAATGAGAACAGCATACTTTAGGAATATGATGGGGAAATCCTGGGGCCCCAAAATTACTAAACCAAGGGAAAAGTTAAGCTGGGAACTGCTCAGGACAAACCTGCCTCCCATTCTATTCAGTCATCCCTTTGCTCACTGAGACAGATGTATATTCTGATTGCCTCTTTTGGAAAGGCTTACTAGAAACTCAAAGAATGCAACTGTTTGTCTCTCACCTACCTATAACCTGGAAGCCCCCTCCCTGTTTTAAGTTGTCCCTGCCTTTCTGGATGGGACCAATGTACTTTTTAAAGGTATTGATTGATGTCTCATGTTTCCCTAAAATGTATAATATCAACCTGTGCCCCAACCACCTTGGCCACGTGTCATCAGGACCTCCTGAGGCTATGTCAAGGGCAGGCGTCCTTAACTTTGGCAAATAAACGTCCTAAGATGATTAAGATTTGTCTTGTCATTTTTCTCAGTTGACATCTGGTAACCATGAAGGGATTTTGAGTAAAGATTTCCGGGCCTGCAGGAGCTCACCTATCGGTGCTTGGTACTGGATTGGGTACTTTATAGCCCAAACAGATAGGACAATTGCTGAAGTCCAGGATCTCTTTCCTTCAGAGATCCCTGATCTTCCAACATTTTTTGGTTTGGGGTCTGAGGTTTAATTGCTGTTAAAAAACTCCTTCTGGGGGGACTTTCCACTCTTTTCCATAAGTTGTTTGGCAAGTTTTTAGGAAAACAAATATGTGTATATGTGGAGAGGGGTATACAAAAAAAAAAAAATCCTCATCTTCTACCATCGATAGATAAGTAAACATAAAATATAATGAAACAGTAGTATGAATATGCCATTAGAAATATGTAAGTAATTACTGGAAGCAATAGCTAAGAGTTGAAAATAATTGTACTTGGGAGTGGAAAACAGTATATTGAGAGAGTAAGGCAAACTTTGTAATATTATTTGACTTTTATAATTGTGTATACTAAATGCCTTGATAAAAATAAAAATTAAACATTAAAAAGACAAGAAGAATATAAGATAGATTACAGTCACATGTACCTCACTCTGGAGAGGAGTAAAATGTTGCAAGCCTGTCTCTGCAACAGCGGAGAGCAGTTTTCAGCTTGGGCCCCATTTCTAGGTAAAAAAATTGGTTTGGGATTCTGTCTTGAAAGTTATTTTTAAATGATTAAAGTTAGCATTAACAACCAGCTGATGTTAATTTCTGCTTACACATAGAACACTCAAAAATCATATCATTTGTGTAATCAGTGTTAGTTTTGCTTCACTATTTTGTTGTTTGTTTCTGTCTCGTTGGGGTTTGTGTGTGTGTGTTTTGGTCCTTTCCCTTGAATTTAACCAACTCCAAACCCTCTAGCTCATGAGTATGGAATCTTCCACTCTGAAGAACTAACAGCACCTTACTCCTCTCAGCCTTTCAGGGCACTCCCAAGTGACTGAAAATAACATCAGGGTGTCTGGCAGGAATGCTCCCTAAGACATGCAGTGGCTCTGAATAGGTTTCCTCCTCAGAAGAACATATTTGAGATCTAATCTTGGCCAGCCGGTGCATATAAGGAGCTGACTCATCCCACACCTTGAATCCCTGACACACTGTGCCAGGTAGCAGCTACATGGGCAGACCAAACCAGTTCAGGGGTAACAGCCCTGAAAAGCTAGGTCTGTAAGCAGCACATTTTTGGTTCAACACGTGTCCTGACTTAGTCAAATCCAAAGGGGAACTCTTAAATCATGGGAAACAAGGCCTCTTGAGTGGCTACACACACACACACACACACACACACGCACACACACACGCACGCACGTAATATGGTGGAGTGGGGGAGGAAAATGGCCAGCAAAAGAAAAACAAAAAAGAGGAAAGTTTTGATTTTGACTACTAAGGGGCTTTATTTACATAGCAAGGCCCCTTTTTGCCAACCAGACCAAACTGAAAGAGCAATGGCTATACTTCTGAAAGAGCAGCATTTTGTCCTAGCTAAAATATGGTAATGCGATTTCAGAAGTTTTTTTTAAGGAACTCAATACTTAAAAGTCAAGATGTATGTATGTGTGCATGTTTGTATTTCAAAAGGCTTCGAGTTTTGAGGTTTTTCTGTTTGTTTTCCTGTCCTAGAACCATGTCTTTTTTTTTTGAACTAAAGTTGTTTTTTTTTTATATTCTCAGTTAACTGAATTGTTTCCACCTAATTTTTTGACTAAAATAGTTACTGCAACAGAGGCTACTCTTGGGTTTTATAAGGAAGAATGTAGTTTAGACACTCAGAAGTGTCTTTACTGAAAAAAAAAAAAAAAGTAAGTACACTGTAAAAGCATCACATGGTCTAACCTCAAAATAATTCTCATTTCTTGAAGACACAGGATTCAGGGCAGACTCTGCCAAAAGCTCAGAGATCCAGTTTAAGAAAAATAATAGGTAGTCCCTATCTAAATAAAATTGGTCTTCTTTTACAATCCAATGATAAATTTCTATAATTTTATTTTTGATTTGGCTAAAAGAAAAATAAAATCATCTCCTAACTACCCTATTTTTGTGAACTCAAACAGACCACCAGGCTTTTTCTTTCTGTACCTTATGATGTAAACTTTGCTACTTGATTTTCACCTGAGTTGTTTCCTTTAATATGCAAATTTAAGCCTATTTAGCTGACAACTGCCTAGGGTTGTGAAGCAGGTTATCAAGAATTGGGAAGTCTAATATAGAAAATAACAAAAAAGGGTCTTTATGAATCTATACGATGTACTTTTATCAGCATGCCTGATATGTCTATGTATTTATGTGTTGTATACACAATCTTTCATTACTGAAAATATATAAAAGAGCTCTAATTAATTGATTCAAGAAAAATAAAAGTGCTTGAATCAAACACTTTACAAGGAATAAAGGACTAGTCAAATGTTCTTTCAATTTTATGTAACTCAAAAAAAAATCTTTAATAAATAAGCTAGCTTTAAAATTATTGGTAAAAGTAATATTAGAAATGTCTTAAGAGTTGCCAGCATAGATTTTTTGTTTACATTTATTAATCAAGCAATTTCTTATTTATCCCTGGAAAATACTATAAGGTGTCAAAATTTGGCAAGGGGTTTACAAAACTATAAACCCAGCCCCACAGAATGATCTTTTCTTGTGTAATTTTTAATACTTAAGACATTGATACTGGTTTAATAAAAATAGCTGCATTGTGAATTTAGTAAGATTACTGTAACTTCTAATCCTGTGGCTTTAGGCAGTCTAGTTCACAGGCAGTGAGAAGGTTCATTTGGGAAAAGGACTATTGTCACTTTGTTTCAAAGCTAAACTATAAACTATGTCACTCCTAAATTTAGTTTGACCTATGCCCAGGAATGAACAAGACAGCTTGGAGGTTAAAAGCAAGATGGAGTCAGCTAGGTCAAATCTTTTTCACTGTCTCAGTTATAATTTTGCAATAGCAGTTTCATGACTTTAAATCATGACTATTGCAGTTTTCACAAATAATATAGGTAAACAAAATAAAATAACTAGGTAAATATGATGGGATAAATACTTGTAGATGAAGTTGTCATAATTTAGAATATAAAGTTATATTAAATGAAATAACATACATTTCATTATTTGAGTATTTTACGATAAAAATATATTGTTGGAAAACACACTTGCTAAAAGAAAAATGTGTCCTTTTTACAAAAAGGTGAATAACTTTTGTCTAATTCAAAGCTTATTTAAATGTAAGGTATAAAACAAGGCAAAAGGGACCAGGAATTAAGAGAAATGTAAAGAAAGTTATAGAAATAAAGAGAGAGTTTTTTTGGCAAAAAAAAAAAAAAAAAAAAAAAAAAAAAAAATTTTTAAAAAAAAAAAAAAAAAAAAAGCTTAAAGAAAAATAATTTTACATATAAAAAATATTGAATGGTAAACTTAAACTTAGAATAAAATGACTGATTGTTTAAGAAACACTGATGTTCAGGACAAATAAGAAAGTCCAAGCATGTCATAATGGTCTTTGTAGGTCATAATTAAATAATTAAAAAACATTTATATAATCAAGTTGTCTATAATTAAAGGGAAATCATAAAGGTCTTTCTAGAAATTGGGCTTGATTTAAAAAAAACTTATACACTAAATTACTGGTTAAAACAATGAAATTTTCTTTAGGAGTTAATTTACTCTTAATAAGTAATAAAAGATTTTAAAGTTTTTAACCCACAGTTCAACTTTTATTGCATCTCATCATTTTTAAGCCTCCTCTTCCCTTATAAAAAGCATGTTTTCTTAAAGGCCTAAAGGAAATGTGTTCTTCCAACATAATATTCTGTGCACCACAGAAGATTTTTTCTTTTGCTTTTTGATAACTGGACTAACAGATTTTACATTTTATCAAAACAATTCCTAAGCCATTATTATTGAGTTTGGTTTCCTTAGGAGAACCTGAGATTTAAATTTTTTTAATTAAGGTACATTTGTGTATCTTCCTGTATGTGCTTTCAAGTTCTTGTGACATTGAGTTACAGGGCTTTGACTCCTGGGCCTAAAAAGGACACCACACCAAGTCCTGCTAAATCTTAAACACTGACAGCAATTAAAGTCTCATTTTCAGGCCCCATGGAAGATGACAACCAAAATAAATTGCATTCCCAACACACGAAGCCAGAAATTAAAGCTACTCAAATTCTCAAGTCTCAGGGACTATTGTAGAAGAGGTGGGTACATGAGATTGAAAGGGCTGATTTTAAAATATAAAATAAGTTCGGTTTCTCTACAAATTAATCATTAATGTCAAAGGCACACTGATGCAAAATCAGCATCTTGAAACTGTTCTTTTGAAGTATTGACAGCTTTTAACAATTTAGTATACTCCTACGAACAAAATTTGGAGCATATTTGTTTCTTTCTACCTGATTTCTGAATTTTGAAACTATCTGTGAGTATTCTTAACTTACAGCAATACAGCTATTTGCATAAGTGCAATAAAAATCTGTTTTCATTTGTAACAAGACACAATTGGAGAAATTCGCGTTTTACCAATGCTTTAACTAGAATGGCATGCTTTCCTTTAAGAAATCAAGCTTAACTTATGGAGCCAATAAAAGCCTTTGAGAAAACTGGTCTCATATTTTGCACAGTACCTGTATGGAGTTTCTGACATGTGGTAAGTAAAAGATGTCACTTTCTGACAGGTTCAGAAACCTAGGTTTATCTTGAAACCTCAAGAGCCGACGAAATCCACCCAACTTATAGGTATTTAATGGTACAAATCCACAGCGGGGCTTAGCTTTAAAAAAGTCTTAACTGAGATTCTTTCTATGGAAAAAAACTCCATCAAAGCCAATTTTAAAAAGCCTATGTGAAAAATAATTATTCTTGCTGCACCGTATACAAATATTGTGGCCAAGTATAATAAAGCAAATTGGTCCTATTGTGATTCATCTTTAGTAAAAATGGGAGACTGGAGAGAGAAAAATCATGTTTCAAAAACTATAATACACCTGTTGTTAGATTCTAGTCTTGCCCAATGTTTTTCAATATTTATAATTTTTTATAATTTAGACTGGATTCTAATTTTTCCTGGCTACAGATCTTCAAAATAATGTTTTTGATTTTTTTCTTTTTTACTATTTTTTTTCCTAATTTGGAGTCACGAATAACTAAACTGTGCTTTTGTAAAGCCCTGTGAACTAAAACTAGACACCTTGAACTTTAGAAAAAAATTACAGCACCTTATTTACATACATAAGCCATTTTCATGCCTGCCTACTGATGTATAGACTTCAGAGTAATGTGGCCTATATCAATTTTCCAGGATTATCATTTTGTTTGTTGTTGTTTTTTTTTCCCTTCTTTCCCCTGTTTTCTCCCCACAGAACATGAGAGTTCACAACCTGTTAAAAATAAGCTTTCCTAATAACTCTGGATCTACCTATACAGGAATAAACCATCCTAGCCATAAAAGATCAGACAAAACCTAGGACCAGAGACTCATTTTCTTCTAAAATGCTTTCTCCAAAAGATTTTTTAAAAGAAAAGGGGGAAAATATGAAAGGAAACTCTTGAGGTCCCAAACTTACTAAGCGAAGGGAAACTGCTCAGGACAAACCTGCCTCTCATTCTATTCAAAGTCATCCCTCTGCTCATTGAGATGGATGCATATTCTGATTGCCTCCTTTGATAAAGCTTATCAGAAACTTGAAGAACACAACCATTTTTCGCTCACCTACCGATGACCTGGAAGCCCTAGTCATCCCTGCCTTTCTAGACAGAACCAATGTGCTTCTTACATATATTAATTGATGTCTCATGTCTCCCTAAAATGTATAAAACCAAGCTATGCCCCAACCACCTTGGCCACATGCTGTCAGAACTTCCTGAGACTGTGTCATAGGCACACATCCTTAACTTTGGCTAATAAACCTCCTAAAATGATTGAGACTTGTCATTTTTCTCAATTGACAGGAGAAATCACTTAGGCTCCTTCAACCACAAACCCCAATCACAATAAGAAACATCTCCTAAGTTCACACCTTTGAACACTCAGGAAACTTTGAGGAAAACAAGGCAGAAAGTTTCTCTCATTGTTTGTAGGAAAACAGCTCTAAGTACAAATCCTATTAAAGTGCATTAATTTCCAGGTCATTTTTCTCTAGCCTACAAAGTGCATTTAAATGCACACTGCAAACTGAAAAGAATTTTAAATGATAGCCCAGCACCGTCTATTATATATTTCCCACTCTGCCTTTGCCAATTATGCAATACCTTTAGAGAAAGAGATCTTATTCTTTCAAAAGGGATCTTACTTCTTCCAAAACTCTCCTTGATATACAGGATCTCCTGATCAAAGAGAGTTAGGAAGATCTTTCTTTCATCTATGGCTCAGTGATTTCCACCCAATAATTATTTTTATTTATTATTTTTATTTCCTTTGGAGTCATAAAAACAACAAATCTAACCTAATTTCCACATTATAGCCCTTAGAAATAGTTGGTGACAGCTTCCATTCTCTCACCACAAATCTTGTCTCCCACAATGCCCAGTTTCTTCAGCTTTATATTATATAAACATATGTTATATTAAGCCATTCTTGCATTGTTATAAGGAAATACCTGAGGCTGGGTAATTTACAAAGAAAAGAAGTTCATTTTGACTCATTGTTCTGCTGGCTGTAGCAGCATGGCACCAACATCTTCTCAGCTTCTGATGAGGACCTCAGGAAGCTTCCAATTATGGCAAAAGGTGAAGGGGAGCAGGTGTTTCACGTGGTGAAAATGGGAAAAAGAGAATGAGAGGGAGGTGCCACACTTTGAAACAACCAGATATTGCACAAACTAAGAACTCACCTATCATCAAGGGGTTGGTGCTCAACCATTCATAAGGGATCTGTCCCAATGATCCAATCACCTCCCAATAGGCTAACTCCAAGACTGAGAATTTGGGAATTACATTTCATCACTAGATTTGAAAGGGACAAACATCTAAATCATATAGTATGGCTTGGCCCTAATTCTGTTCACTGAAAGAGTATTGTTTGATTGAGCTTTGAGCAGGGGTTTTGAGTCAGAAAACACTGAGTTCTAATTTTAAGTCACCCTCTGACTGTGTATCTAAGCTTCAGTCTTCTAATCTAAAAAAAAAAAAAAAAAAAGGCAATAACAATATTTGCCTCTTAAGAATATGAGTAAAAATGAATCAAGGTGCCTGCAATGAAATAGATATCAAGATAATGCTGTATTGCTGCTGTGGTGGTCAAGTATGAATGTATTGCAGTTTGTCTATTCTCTGAAAAGAGATACGTCCAAATCTCAATACACTATTACAAGCATTATCTGTATGACACTCAGAAATGTCATAATCTTGCACCACTGGGCAGAGCTTTCATGATTGGCAGGTCTCTTTCATTTCTTTATTCACTCCTCAATCATGTAAATGGTATTAATCTCTGCTAAGACCATGGAGCCACATCATTCTCTCTAACTATTCAGGACTGGCCCTGACCAATAACACAAATAAAGGAAAAACTGTAACATGTTTTTAATTCCTAAGATTCTCCTTATGACGCTAAGTAGAAAATGGCAGTGTGCTTTCCCTATTATGAAGATGAAAAAGAAAAGAAATAATAAAAGGTGCCAGACTTTCCTTGTTGGTTCATTTCTAGCAGTTCAGGATGTGACCAGATGCTAAAACAACCCTGAAAATAAGACTTTGGCTATCAGAGATGGAACAGTTACAGGTTAGACAGCAGTGCTAATTACAACTTACTTTATTTGTTGTCAATATTTAGACCTTGGGGAAAAAATGTGTTTGAAGAAACCTCCTGACCATCTTTAGAAAAATAACACATTTGAATTGATTTCAGTTTAATTTTTTTTTAATGTGTCAATAACAATAAGTGACCAAACAACCAAATCAATGAATACATTCATGGGTTGTTTTTACACTCTATGCACTAGGCTTCTCAGGGAAAAGAAATGCATACAGTCTTGGAGCTTTGGGAATGAGAAACCACAGCAAAGATGGCAAAGCTGAAAGCATGACTGTCTGATTAGGAAAAATATCAGCAATATGTAAATTGTGTTAATTAAAATAATTGAATCCATTTTTAATATAATTGTTTTGTTTTGTTCGCAGAAAAAAATAGAAAATATGAAGAGGCAGAAAGGAGGTGAAAAATCTCCCATAACACTGCCAGCAGAGATAATAGTCATTTTAAAACTCTGTAGAAAGAAAAGCAACATGTTCTCACTTATACATGGAATCTAAAATAATTAAACTCATAGAAGCAGAGAGTAGTGGTGACCAGCAGCTATGGACTAGGGATATGGAGAGTTGCTGGTCAAACAGTGAAAAGTTGCAGTTAGACAAAAGGAATAAATTTTATGTATTTAAAGTGATAGATACACTAATCAGCTTAATTCAATTATTCCACACTGTATTCATATATCATAAAGGCACTGTTTACTCCATAATCATACATGATTATAATTTGCCAAAAAATTATTTTAAAAGTAATAATCTAGCAAAAGTAAATAAAATCGATAGAAACTTTGTATATAAGGCACATTTTATACTATTTCAAAAGTGGTATTTTGAAAAAAATGTATTTTATGAGGCACCTTTTAACCATCATTGAAAAGATCAGAAATAGCAGAAAAATCATCTCCAAATCTAGTAGCCAGAGCACTAAACTAGGATTTCTATACTTTTCTATTTAATTTCTCCTCATAATTACATCATGCCAATGATTCATTTAAAAACAAAAGTAGGCAATCTTTTACAGGTGTTTTTAGGCACAGTTAACTATCACTTTGTAGAAATTAGGCAAATCGTTTTAGCCTACCTTTTGTGTTTAAACAAGAGTCATGTCAACCAGAAAGCAAAAATTTAGTTATTGAATGGTGAATGGGTTCTAGAGAAAGAAAAAGAGAATATGATCAGTGAAGACTAGTTTGTTTAAAAAATAAAACAAAAACCAACAGAAAAGTTTCTAGTAAACTCAGATTTTTAATGGTATGTAAAAATGCTGGAAAAGAGATGTATAGTGTACTCAGTGAAAAATACAATTAGGAAAATAATGAAATTAAAAGAATGTTAGACAAGCTAAATTATAAAGTTAATAGAGCTAAAGATAATAAAGGCCTTTTAAGTTAGATTTAAAGCAGGTAGAATCAGGAAGGTAATATATCCCTGACTGTGAAAGATGGTGCTATGTTAACAGATGTTTGAATGAATATAGAATAAAATTTTCCCTTTGCACTCAACTTCCCCTAGAAAGGTCTTTACATTAGAAAGCACAGACAATCACTCAAGTCCCTTCCAATTTAAACAGAAGGGATTCTAGGGATATTGCACTATTCAGCAGATTGTTTGAGTTTTGAGTAAATATCACCAGACATATGGTTTCAAATCCAAAAACTTCTTAGAAATTTAATAACTAAGAGACAACTTTTCACAGAATAGTACATCTGATATCAAAAGATTGAAAACATTATATTAGGAATATGATTAAAGGATACATAACCTACATAGGTAAAGAATTACATTGTTGCCTACAACTAAAATTAAAACCCTAAATTCAGGAGGCCAATGTCAAAAGAGAATAACCTCAGCATTTCAACTGCAGCCATTTTTGTTTCTCAACTATCTGAAATCACAAGTTGCTTAAAAACCTATTACTTATTTAATCTTTCAGGATATTTGCTTAAGAATAAAGAAATTCATACTATGTTCTTAGCTGCATTCAAAAAGAAAAGCCAAACTTCTATTTTGCTCAAAAAAATGCAATGATTTTTCATATTAGTCAGTGTCCTTTGATTATTCCGCTATTGTTTCATTAGAATTAAATGACAAGCAAGCATTCAATTAGTGAAAGATACCAGGAGAAGTAAGAAGATATCCAACTCATGTCACAGGAAAATAATTTACAATGTTTTAACAATGTAAGCTATGTTAAATTTGTGGCATAATGAAATTCCTTTTAGATTATTTCTTACGTAATTATCAAAGCTAAAATATAGTACATATCGACATTCTATGTTTTATCAGTAAAATAAAAAACAAATTTAAAAACACTTTAAATAAATATATTTTAAAATTAAATATATGAGGATATATGTGTATGTACACATGCACATACATATGCACGCACACGTAGTTTTTTGTCATTTTGTCTTTTGGTAAGGAATGTTAAGCCACATGATTTGTGCTAAGATGTGTACTCTTAACTGGAAATGCCTATCTGTCTCTAGGAACTATCCAATCAACCTCGTTGGTATCTCTGTGCTGTTATTATAACGACCCTCATGGCCCTGAGACTAACCTAGGGAGCTGACTGGAAACTTCGCAACGCTGCACCAGAGGGAGATCACACTAGGTGTCACACATCCCTTGAGTCCTAAACAGCTGCAGTATAGTGCTAATCAGAGGAACCATTCTCCATCAGAATGCCTGGGGTGCACTCAAACTAAAACAAATTTATAGAAGTAATATATGAGACTTGGGGAGGGGGATGTAATGCTGTGTAATAAAAGCAATATTTTTTAAATTGGTGTGCTTTCTACTGTATCTTTCTAAGCACATAGCTTAAAGTATTTTGTTGTGGCTGGGTAGGAGAAAAGGTGTGGCTGGTGATTAGAAAGGCAAAGAGAAAGGGCAAGCTCTCATTTTCTGACTAGGAATAAGCAGCAAAATGCATGCTGTTGTCTTAAGGTGTCATTTTCTAAGTAATGTAATTCTACTTTCTTTGAAAACTTAGTTATTAAGCCAAGAGGAGTCTGTCCCTACAATCTTTTTAGAATATATAGAACATAACCTTGTCTTCTGTTAAGACTTGGCTAGAATTAAAAGGGAAAATAAGATATAGGGGAAGCAGAGAGACTTAAAGATGGCTGACAAGAGGCATCTGGTACTTACCTCCTCCATAAAAAGAACCAAAATAGCACACACTGAGATAATCACACTTTGAATAGATTATCTAGGAGAGAATACTGGATTCCAACAGAGAAGTGACAGGAAACACCTAAAACAAGGAGAGGGAAGCTAGGCAGCCTGCTCAGCCAGGACTGACTGGGATCCTGAATAGGCATGGGAAAAGGGCAAGTGAGAGATCTCCAGAATGGAATTCTCTCTATGGCAAGGATTCTGTAGTGGAAATGAAATCCTAGCCATAAGAGAGCACCTCGACCCTCATGGCCCTGAGACTAGCATAGGAAGCTGCCTAGAAACTGCACAATATTGCTCCAGAGAGGGAGATCACTCTGGGTCACATACCCCCGAGTCCTAAACAGCTGCAGTATAGTGCTAATCTGAGGACCCTTTCTCCATCAGACTGCCTCCTGCCTTGCGCCCCAGCAGCCTCTCCATCTATACAGCCTTGAAACCCCATTGACATCACCTACCCACAGCCTTAGCTGCTGCTGGCTACTGCCCCCAGAATAGAAATATAAGCTATTGGCAGCAATCATGCTTCCACCAGCAGCTGAATGACAGTACATTGTCATATTTCCTAATGACAGACTCCCCTTTCTAAAGCCATCATAGCTGCTAACTTAGCTGCTAGAGCCAAAGCCCAAGCCACTGATTGAAACCACCCAACCTCACCAGTGGAGCCACGGTGCATTTAAAAGCACCCAAAGGACAGACTATATGGCTCACAGCCACTACATGGGGTCATGGCACTTGCTTCCCAGCCACCTGCCTATAGCTACCACTGCTGAAACGAAACCTACCTTCCCCAGCAGCAAGGCACAGCACAGCCAATGCTGTCCCTATCCAGGTATTCTTCCGGGGACCTGAGGATCACCCCACCCCTGCCTACCACAGCCAGTGCCTGAATGCACCATCAGAAGGCCTGAGGACTGACACAGTTATTCAAACTATCTTCCTAGTGCTTAAGCACACCACACTGGGGGAATAGAGAGCACCTAGTTTCATTCTCCACCATTGGCACCTTGAGCACTCCTCCCAAGATCCTGAAGTGAGGCTCGTCCAACCAGTCACTATTAACACAGGATTTTTTCAGTGCTGCTTTGCCAGCTGCAAATCACAGCCAGGAGAAGCTCTGTCCAGGCTTCGGGCTGCACTCTGTTCATGCTGGCCCAGATCCTGTCCCACCATAGCTCTGCACTTTGCCCACAGCCGGACTGGGCATGCTGCAACCAGTTTCTGCCTTGGGCACTGGCCTCTGGACAAGGGGGATGTCATGGTGCCTGAAAACTCAGTAATGGCAGCAACTACAGAGCCCCAAGAGGGTGTCACAGCTTCTGCTTAGGGAGTTCCAAGGTCTGAGCCACCAGGGAATGCCATAGTTCTCTTTCATTCCTTCTGCTGGCAGCTCAGCTAATAGGAGTATATTATAGTTCTGGTTTGGGAAGTACTGATGTCTGGGTCCCCACAAGTGTCACAGCTCTTCACTCCTATAGTCTAGCCAACAGAAGCGTGTCACAGCTCTTTTTGCTCATGCTGTCCACAGTTCGCCAAGCCAGCCAGAAATGTGTTACAGTCCTTTTTCCCCCCTCTCCGCTGTTTGGTGGGTTTGAGGGTTTGTCCTATGACCAAGAAAAATGAGGTATGCAGGCATCAGTGAGTGTGCAAGGCAGAGAAGAATTTTATTGAGCAACAGAAAAGCTCTTGACAAGAGGGGACCTGAAGTGTGTATTCCTCTGTGTGAAAGGGGGCCTGAGAGCAGGCTCAGTTGTGTGGCTGAATCCAGGTTTTTACAGGTTTCGAATGTGGAGGCATGGGCTATAGGTATTCTTGGAAAAGGTAACATTTAATTGGTTAAAAAGCATTATTCAGAAAGAGTCAATTAGGAAAGAGAGAACAAACAGGAATAGAAGTTCTCATGCTGGTTGTGGACTCTATCTGGAGCTGGCAGCTCAGTTTTCGGGCTTTAAATTATCTTTGGTTTGAAGGTCAGGTTTTACTGGGGACCCACCCCTGTATGCTTAGGAATTTGTCTGTCTCCTGCCACTATCACTATCACCACAGCTGGCACCTACCTGCACACACATCTTGTGGACCTGTCAACTGGCCCACCCAGCTCACCGAAGCCGCCACTAACACTGGTGCAGACCACTCAGGAGCCAGAGGGTTGTCCCACCACTGCTACTGCCATTGCCCACATCACATATGCTGCCCAGAGGCCTGAGGATATGCTCACCCACCAAATCCACTTCTGCCACTGAGAGCACCCAGACAAGTCATGTAGTGGCCCCAAGATTCAGCCTGCCTGAACCTGCTGACACCAGTGTCAGCATATATCGCCTTGTGTTCCAAGGAAAGCACACTTGGACCACTACTGCCACTAGAGGGGCCTGAGGACTGGCCCACTTAGCATTTCCATTACTAGCAAGACTTAACCACAGATTCCACTAACAACCACAACCTACACCACTGAGGAGATTACACACACCACTGTCAGTGTTTACAACCACAGAAATTATATGGAGACTATACTACTGCATATACCAGAATCAAAACTAAGTGCTCTGTCTAAACAATGCCAAAGATACATCTTCAGGAAAAGTCCTCCTCTATGAAAGCAAGTCCAAAACATTAAAAGTAACTGCTACCCATAACTGCTACCCCAGATATGCAGATACAAATGTGAAGACACAAGAAATGTAAAAAAGCAAGGAAATACGGCACTTCCATTGGAACACAATAATTCTCCAGCAGTGGATTACAATGAAAAAGAAATGTATGATATCCCAGGGAAAGAATTCAAAATAAGGATACTAAAGTAGTTTAGTGAGATATAAAACAAAATGAATAATTAATACAAAGAAATTAGAAAAACATTTCAAGATACAATTAAGAAATTTACTAAAGGCATAAATGTAAGAAAAAAATGAACCAAACAGAAGTCCTGGAAGTGAAGAATCTATGGAAAGAAATAAAAATTACATTGAAAAACTTCAGCAATAAAGTAAATGGAGCAAAAGAAAAAAAGTCAAAGCTTGAAGACAGGGCTTTTGAAATAACCCAGTCAGACAGAAATAAAAAGAATGAACAAAGCCTATGTGACATATGGGATACCATGAAGTGACCAAATTTTTGAATTTTCAGTGCCTTATAAGGCAAAGAAAAAACCAAAGGGATAGAAAACCTATTTAATAAAACAATAGCTGAAAACTTCCCAAGTCTAGCAAGAAATTTAGATATCCAGATCAATAAAGCTCAGAAATTCTCAAATTGGTAAAATTCAAAAAGGTCTTCTCGATGGAACATTACATTCAAACTATTAAAAGTAAAAGACAGAATTCTAAAAACAGGAAAAAAAAAAAGCAACCATTTACTAATAAGGGAATCCCATCAGATTAATAGTATTTCTCAGCAGAAATTTTGCAGTCCAGGAAAGAATGGGATAATATATTCAAATTGCTGAAAGAAAGAAAAACTGTCACCCAAGGATACTATACCCAGCAAAGTTATCATTTGTCAATGAAAAAGGACTAAAATATTTTCCAGACAAGAAAAGTCTGAGGGAATTTATCACTAGGTCAGCCCTACAAGAAATGCTGAAGGGAGAACTATGCCTAGAAGCAAAAGAACAATATCTGCTATAATGAAAACATAGAAATATGAAACCCACTGGTAGAGCTAAGACAAAATAAGAAAGAGAAAGGACTCAAATATAACCACTACAGAAAAGTGCCAAGCCACAATGATAAACAGTAAGAGAGAAAGAAAGGAACACAGGATATATAAAACAACCAGAAATCAATTAATAAAATGACAGAAATAATCACTCACATAATAATAACCTAATATGTAAACAGATTAGACTTTCCACTTAAAAGATATAGATTGACTGAATGGATTAAAAAACATAATCCAACTATATGCTGCCTACAGGAAACTCGTATCATCTGTAAAGACATATAACAATAAGAGTAAAAGGATGGAGAAAGATATTCTATGCAATTGAAAACAGAAAGTTAGCAGGAGTAATTTTACTTCTATAAGATAAAAACATTTTAAGTCAAAACACTAAAAGGAGGTTTTTGATCCAAGATGGCCATTTAGGAACAGCTCAGGATTGCAGCTCCCAGAGAAAGCGCAGAGGGTGAGTGGACACCGCATTTTTATTGCCCACAGACTAGGAAATTCCCAGGCAGAGGAGCTCCACGGTCACGAGCGCGGCTGTTTCCGGTGCCACTGCTTTGCCCCACGCGGCTGCTTTGTCGGTGCCCCGGAGCAGCGGTTCTCCGGTTCTCCATACAAAATACACCGGTCCGGGTGCCCTTTTGGCTGGTGATTGGAGCCACGGAAAGTCGCCAATTCGTCTGTTTAAAAAGGGGACTGAGCAGAGAACCAGGACAGTAGATTCCAGGGCAAAAA
>NW_016107762.1:870761-876952 GCF_001604975.1 Cebus imitator
ACACCGCATGTTCTCACTCATAGGCGGGTGTTGAACAATGAGAACACATGGACAAGGGAGGGGAGCACTACACACTGGGGTCAGTTGGGGGGAAATAGGGGAGGGACGGTGGGGGGTGGGGAGCTGGGGAGAGATAGCAAGGGGAGAAATGCCAGATGTAGGTGATGGGGAGGAAGGCAGCCAATCACTCTGCCACGTGTGTACCTGTGCAACAATTTTGCATGTTCTTCACATGTACCCCAAAACCTAAAATGCAATAAAATAAATAAATGGGGAAAAAAAAAACACTAAAAGGAGACAAAGAAGGTCACTATGTAATTATAAAGGGACCATTTCAGCAAAAGGATGTGATAATTCTGGACTTATATACATCCAACACTGGAGCACCCAGTTATACAAAGCAACTACTATTAAAACTACAGGGAGAGACAAACTACAATAAAATATCAGCTAGGGACTTCAACATCCCTCTTTACCACTGGACAGATGATATGGTTAGGCTTTATGTCTCCACCCAAATCTCATTTTGAATTGTAATCCCTATAATCCCCATAATCCCTAGGTGTCAAGGAAGAGGCCAGGTAGATGTAACTGAATTGAATCATGGGGCTGGTTTTCCCCATGCTGTTCTCATGCTAAGGAGTGAGTTCCCATGAGATCTGATGGTGTTATAGTGTGCTCTTCCCCTTTGCTCAACAACTCTTCCTCCTGCTTCCCTGTAAAGAAGGTGTCTGGCTTCTCCTTCACCTTCTACCATGATTGTAAGTTTCCTAAAGCCTCCCCAGCCATGTCGAACTGTGAGTCAATTAAACCTCTTTCCTTTACAAATTACTCAGTCTCAGGCAGTTATTTATAGCTGTACAAAAACAGATTAATAAAACAGATCATCCAGACATAAAGTTAACAAAGAAATACTGGATTAAACTAGACTTTACACCAAATGACTCTAACAGACTACAGAACATTTACAGAATTTTCATCCATCATCTGCAGAATACACATTCTTCTCATCAGCACATGGAACATTCTCCAAAACAGACCATATTTTCGGATATAAAACAAATCTCAACAAGTTTTTTAAAATAGAAATGATATCAAATATTTTCTCTGATAAAAATGAAATAAAACTAGAAATCAATAACTTTGGAAACTATGGCAATTTTAAAACATCCTCCTAAATGACCACTGGGTAAAAAAAAAGTTAAAGAGGAAATAAAAAAATTCTTGAAATGAATGAAAATTAAAACATAACAAAATCTATGAACTATAACAAAAACAGTGGTGACAGAGAAGTTTAGAGCAGTAAATGCCTATATCAAAGAGGTAGAAAGACTTCAAATAAGCAGTCTGATGTATTCAAGGAACTGGAAAAACAAGAGCAAAACAAATCCAATATTAATAGAAGACAAAATTAAAAGATAATAGCAGAACTAAATAAAATGGAGACTAAATGTGTACAAAAAAATCAATGAAACAAAAAGGTTAAGTTTTGGAAAAATAAACAAAATCAATAAACCACTATCTGGAATAACAAAAAAAAAGGACCTAAGTAAACAAAAAAGCAGACATTAAAACTGATACTACAAAAATAATCATGAGATGATTATTAACAAAATATACTAACAAACTGGAAGACCTAAAAAAAAAAAAAAGAATGAATTCAAGGACACATACAACCTATCAAGATTGGATCAAAAAGAAATAGAAAACTTGAACAGACTAATAATGAGTAATGAGATTAGATCAGTAATAAAGTCTACCAACAAAGAAAAGCCCAGGACCAGACAGCTTCACTGCTGAATTATTCCAGACTTACAAAAAAGAAATAACACCAATTCTCTTCAACCTATTCCAAAAAATTGAAAAGAAGTAAATTCTCTCTACCTCAGTCTATGAGGTCAGCCTTACCCTGATACTGAAACTAGGCAAAGGCACAAGAAAAAAAAAAAAAAAAAAAAAAAAACTACAGGCCAATATCATTGATGAACATAGATGCAAAAATCCTCAGCAATATACTAGCAAACAGAATCCAATATCACTATACAATACACTATGATTGATTGGGATTTATCCCAGTAATGCTAGGATGGTTGAACATAAGTAAATCAATAAATATAATACATCACATTAACAGAATGAAAAACAAAAAACATATGATTATCTTCAATAGACACAGAAAAAGCATTTGATATAATTTAACATCCTTTCATGTTTAAAACTCTCAATAAACTAGGCATAGAAAAAGCATATCTCAACATAATAAGGACCATATACCACAAACTGACTGCTAACATCATACTGACTGAGGAAAAGCTGAAGCCATTTCTGTAAGAACTGAAACAAAGCTGGAATGCCCACTTTTACCACTCGTCTTCAACATAGTACTGGAAATCCTAGCCAGAGCAATCAGACATGTGAAAGAAATAAAAGGTATCCAAATTGAAAAAGAGGAAGTTAAATTGTCCCTCTTTGCAGATGACATGATTCTATATCAAGAAAAACCTATATACTCCACCAAAAAATGCCTCTTGGATATAATAAATAAATTTAGTAAAGTTGCAGTATACAAAATCAACATACAAAAATCAGGAGCATTTTTATATACACATAATGAACTAGCAAAGAAAGAAATCAAGAAGGCAATCCTATTTACAATACTACACACACACACATGCACACACCCCTAAACCAAAATACCTAGAAATAAGTTTAGCCAAAGAGATAAAAGACCTCTATAAGGAAAACTACAAAACACTTATGAAAGAAATTGAAGAGAATACAAACAAATGGAAAGACATGTCGTGCTCATGATCAGAAGAATTAATATTGTTAAAATGGCCATAGTACTTAGAGCAATCTACAGATTCAATGCAATCTCCATCAAAATATCAATGTCATCTTTCACAGAAATAAAAAAAAAATTCTAACCAAAAAGAGCCTGAATAGCCAAAGCAATCTTGAGCAAAAAGAACAAATCAGGAAGTGTCACACTTTGTGACTTCAAAATATACTACTAGGCAATAGTAACTGAAACAACATGGTATTGGTATAAAAACAGACACATCAACCAACGGGAAGGAATGGAGAACCCAGAAATAAATCAACAGATTTATGCAGAAAACTGCATAAGGATATACAGTTTTCTCATCACCATTTATCAAAGAGGGTGTCTTTTCCCAACTGCATATTCCTGGTTGAAAAAAATAAATGTTACCTTAAGTATAAATCTATATGCACATCTACAAAGAATGCAAATTCAGAGTCTCATCCTTCTGTTTTTTCCTGCAAAAAAGTCAGGGAAAACCCTTAGTTGTAGCTCTTGGGCTCATCACCATTCTGGTCTGGTCTTCTTCTTCACATGTCATCCAAGTTTCTCCTAGGTATGCCCCAGATTTTCTTGTCTTGTTTGGGTGTTGCTTCCTTTTACCAGGGCCCTTTGTTATTATCTCTGCTAACATACTTGCTCTAAGTCCCCTTAGGAGCATTCTACTTAACGAATTTCTGTGGAAGTTGGCTGCCTCAAATATGCACTGTCACATTCTGCCTGCCTGCTTTATTACCCAGAGGCTGGCTTGTCATTTGCCTAAACCTAAAGTTCTCTTCTCGCAATAATGCTTTCTACCCTTTACATGAATAAATTGGGCATGAGAAACACCCTTGAGAGTTACTGAGAAGACTCTCCTCAGAATCCAGCACAAGGATGCTGAGAGAATTCCTATGCAACATCGTTAAACACCCCATACACAACAGTGTGCAAGTTTTAACATGAAAATGGCAGGTATCATAGACATTGCAACTTTCCCAGCCCATTTCCTTCTTGATTTATGCTTACAATTACATTTTTGATAGCAGTGGTTTTTGCATTTATTACATATTGCTTTGGATAAATTGCTTGAATATTTAGTAGTTTTTATTAGTATCCTTCTGAATGTCTTAAACTTTGGTAGTTACATGAGTACATTGCATTTTGTGATTCAAATTATAGTTTAGAACTTAAAGAAATTATATCTAATGAAACTAGGAAAATTTTTATTTGGGACATTTCACAGTCGAATAAAGATTTTTATTCTTCTGTGAAATCTAATGATAATTTCCTTCTAATGCAGTAAAATTTTCATTTAAAACGGCAGTGTATTTTCTGTTATGTTCTTACATAAAGACTTTTTTTAAATACAAAGAATTAAATGGAGAATAAAGCAGTATTTTATTTCCATGAGATGGCAACTGAAACCAATACCCAACACATTCAGAGATCAAAGCTAACTGTCCCATATTTTCTTGTCTCATGTCTTAGGTGTAGGTTTTTGTTTTTGTTTTTGTTTTTAATCAGGGCCCTTTCTGGCAAGCCTCTGACCAGTTTAGCTGGACATATGAGAAGAGTCCAGAACTTCCACCTCCATGCCTCCATTCCAGATTACCTCTGGAATCTGAAATGAAAGAGATGCACTTAAAGAAAAGATACTTTGCTAATGTGAGGGCATATTCCCTAAGATACTATACTCACACACTCAATTAAACATAATCAGTCTTCTATTTTGTTCCAGGTGCTGAACTGTGCTCTTTACAATACATAACGACACAGTCTCCACCTTTTAGGAGCTCATAGGCTAGTGAGGAAAATATGATGTGCACAAGTTATCCCAACAATAAAAGAGAGAGAATGGCTGCAACTGAAACAGTATCCACAATAATGCTAGAGAAGTTTAAAGGGAGAAAGTAACATCCAGCTTAATGTTTGTCAAGGAGAATGGCTTTTGACTTGGGTTTTGAAGAATGTGCCCTTATTTTCCACGGCAGACATGAGAATTGTGGCTTTTACAGGTGGAGAGTAAAATAAAAATGTAGTGGGAAAACTATTCATGGCATACAAGTTGCCAAAAATCAGAAACAGGGACTGGGAAATGGGGCAGCAGAAGAAAGGAACAGAGAATGTTGCATACAAGGGGAAGGGTAGGAATTACTTGGTCTTCAGTCCCAGTACCGCACTAGACAACCAAGACTCTGTCAGGAAATCAGAACCATTTTCCAAAGCTGCAAAACTAAGGAAGATAGGTTTGTTCAACAAACAATAAAGTGGGCTATTTAAGAACATAATCCCCTAGAACAGGAAAAGCTGACTGTGTTAGGGTGCATCGCCTTTCTGCTGTATTAGTTCAAGTTGGCTGATTTAAAAATTTGTGCCTCATTAGCAGTAAAAATGTAAACAAGATCAAACAAAATTTACATAAAATGTTTTATGCAGCTGAGTTCTCCCTGAAATTCAAATTGGCTGAATAAAAACAAAGACAGTGGAAGACTGTTAACAAAGTCAAATTTTTATATGATCTGTATATATAAGGGCTGAAATTTTACAGTAAAGCTGTCAGCTGGAATAAACAGGCATTGGCTTACATTCTTTCAAAACTATCCCATCATCAAGAACAGAGATAATCTATAACCAAGATGATTTCTAAAATAATTATTCTAAGAAATCTAGAGATTTGCATGTGTTATCATTTAGAAGTAAGTTTGTGATTAATGTGAAAGCAAAGAAAATTCTCGTGTCAATAAAAGGAAAGATAAATACTGTTTAATTTGTCAAGACTGCATGTAACACTACCATCCTATTTTATGAATCTGAAAACACAACTTTTATAGAGACAATTGGGGACATTAGATGTGCAATTTCAAACTATCTACTGAACCCTTTGAACCACTATTATTTTATGGTCATTACTCACTAGCAACTTATTTTCTCTGCCCTTTTAATTTGGGGAAGAATCCAAACAACATCACAGTCCCATTACTATGTAGTGTCAGTTAAGAGGCTTATAATGGAAGGCACTTCCTAAGGGAACCATCTATACAAGAGAAAATAATCACATAGAGCCCTGGTCCAATAAGACCTTGGAATCCAGCAGGGTGCAGTGGCTCATGCCTGTAATCCCAGCACTTTAGGAGGCTGAGGCGGGCGGATCACGAAGTCAAGAAATCAAAACCATCCTGGCCAACATGGTAAAACACCGTCTCTACTAAAAAATACAAAAATTAGCTGGGCGTGGTTGTGCTCACCTGTGGTCCCAGTTACTCGGGTGGCTGAGGCAGGAGAATTGTTTGAACCTGGGAGGCGCAGGTTGCAGTGAGCCGAGATCGCGCCACTGCACCCCAGCCTGGTACCTGGTGACAGAGCAAGACTCGGTCTCCAGAAAAAA
>NW_016107762.1:877947-883673 GCF_001604975.1 Cebus imitator
AAAAAAAAAAAAAAGAAGCTTGCTGACTCAAGATTGGGAGAAGGAGTGAGGACAGCTAAACTGAAAAATTAACACTCTAGTGCAAGTGTTATAAGAAAGAGTATGAATTAAATGCTGGAAATGTCTAGATGTCAGGAAACCTAATTCTACTACGTTTCTTCTCCTGCTTAGATAAAAATCTTTAAAATTTCTTTCATCCTTTACACTCCAGCATAGACTTAAGTGTTATTCTTGGTACAATGAAAAATATCAATGAATAAGAGAAGCAAACCTTTTCATTTAAAAGAAGGAAGCTACCCCTCTGAAAGTCAAGCAGTAGGAATGCAAAACTATGATTTATTTGGTAGCATTGTGTCAACTTTTCATAGGATGAAAAAGCAGACCCTCTTCTCCCAAAGTTTATTTTATAAGAAACAAGTCTTTGAATAGCCTGCATCCTTTTCTTCACTAGGTCATGGTAAGGTTACTTATCCTCCTGAGCTCAGTTCTCCATTTACAAAATGATTACAATAATAATTGCTGTCTCACATAGTTGCTGCCAGAATTAAATATGGTAGTAAAGATTCAAAAAAAAAGAAAGTATAGTGCCTGGAACTTTTAATGTGTGCTCAATAAATGTTCACTTCTATTAAAACTGTAGGTATATGATGTGTTTGGCTTTCCAAAGGACAGTTACAGGAGTCAGGATATTGGATTCCATTTGATTTTAGCATATATTTTATTTCATGAAAAGTGTCTTGAATACTACTTTGCCAAAATTTAGTTTTAAAATATTCCAAGATTTCAGCCAATTGCCTTATTGTAGCATAGTTATTGGTCTTTTAAAGTAATACATGGTATCTTCTTTAGATGGTTACTATACAGCTTAATGATAAAGGATAGACCACAACTGTAGGAAAGAATAATAATATTAGTAATGCATGATATCCAGGAAGAATAGGAGGACATGAATTTGAGGGGGAGGTTTCAAAATGGGGAATGTCTATTGACATGTAGATTTGCTGATGTCATTTTGGTAAGGGTCAGGTAAGCACCTAAGAACCAGGAAAGGGGGTTTCATGCTGGTGAAGTCTTTCAACCAAAGAATAACCTTCACGTGAAAAACTAAAGTAAAAATTAGAAAAATATTATAAAGAAAATCTAGCCCTTCAAGATAGTGACATTACCTTGCATATATGCTGCCCTATATTTCAGTATTAAGAGTAGCATGCAAGAGAAATTTGTCATCCCAATTTCCATGGTCTGAATACATCTGGCTCATAACAGCTTTAAGCAATTCTTCTCCAAAAATTTATTGCAGTCATAGAATGTACACTTGACCTGTTTCCACAAAACTTTTAGGCAGCATCTCATCTCTGTTCCTTTGTTCTTAGTCTTTCTAGTTCTGGGAATGCCCTCCCCATCTGCCTGCTTTGCCTATTTTAATTATACTCAATGGGTTAAGACTTAACTCCAACACTACCTTCTCCATAGACCCTCCTTAGTGGCTTTCACTAAGATTTATTTTTCTTGACACTCCATTTTAACACTTGATTTCTATCTCAGTGACAGGTAACACATGACTACACACTAGAAGAAGTGTGGCCTGTGTTCACTTTCTGTAGATGTGAGCTCCTTGCATTTAAGGACCTTACTTTCCACATCTCTATACACACAGTGCACCTGCTCATGTAGGTATTCAAAAATTTCATACATGAGTGAATAAATGAAGAGTACATGGCATAAAGTCATGATGTGTGGTATTTATGACTGCCTCGCCAAAGTGATAGCAGATATTGTAGTGGCCAAATAGACATCTTTCTTGGAAAGCCACCTTCATTTTTGGTAATGCCAGAAGTCTCAGGATATTATTGAACTATAACCCAACTGTTGGGCTTCCAGGTGACCTTCATGTTAACCTTAAGACCAGTGAACCAGTTCACAAATTGAATTGTCAAAACTGTTTTAAAAGCATGCTCTAAAGGCAGGCCTCCTGGGAAGAAAATTTGAATGCAGTGGGGGTTGTTAGACCCATGTCTTCATTTGCAGCCCTTTTTACCAAAGGTTGGCATTTGAGAAGAAGAAAAGAATGCACAAAATCATCTCCTCCCTGACAGACCTCTGCATTTCAAGGCGCTTTGTCCCTGAGGTCTTCCCTGATACCTGGCTGATACTGCACACCACCTGCTCCACTCTCACTGCCTTACCTTCTTTTTCTTCTTTTTTATTTTGTACAAAGTGCTTCATCCTTTCTAACATATCATATACTTTACTTAGCTGCTATGTTTATTTTTTTGTCATCTGTCTTCCTTGACAAAATATACACTCCGCAAAAAAATCTTTGTTTGGCTTACTGATGTTCTCATGTATGTGAAGAATCTACAGCAGTGTGCTGGACACAGCAGGCCCTCAGTAAATATTTGTTGAAAAATAAGTGACCTAGTGCTTAAAGGAGTGCACTCTTTTCTTTTTTTTTTTTTTTTTTTTTGAGACGGAGATTCGCTCTGTGGCCCAGGCTGGAGTGCAGTGGTGTGATCTCAGCTCACTGCAACCTCTGCTTCCTGGGTTCAAACAATCCTCCTGCCTCAGCCTCCTGAGTAGCTGGGACTACAGGTGCGTGCCACCATGCCCGGATAATTTTTTGTATTTTTAGCAGGGACGGGGTTTCACCATGTTAGCCAGGATGGTCTCGATCTCCTGGCCTTGTGATCTGCCTACCTTGCCCTCCCAAAGTGCTGGGATTACAGGCGTGAGCCACTGCCCAGCCCTGGAGTGCGCTCTTGAGAATTAATTCTCTATGGCAAGATTGGTAAAAGGCTTTAAATGGAATTTAAAAGGAAGACTAAAGAAATTTAATATGTCAAGAAAAAAAATATATGCACTCAGGCTTACATATCAAGTCTCGGATAAGGAATGGAACAGGGGAACCCAAAATTCATGTAAATTCTCAGCTATGCTCACAAGTTCTTGGAAGGAATGTAGGTAGAGTTCATTACCAGAAAGAAAATAATCTACTATATGCTGGTTATGTATACACACAAACGTTGCTTAAAATATTATTTTCCCTGTTGAATCCCTATTCAGGTGGTTTAAAGTAGATTTCTCAATGACAAACAACTGGCAATTTGGGTTAGATAAATTTCTGTTGTGGGGGCTATCCTGAACCTTGAAGGATGATTAGCAGCATTCCTAGCCCTGCTCCTTAAACACCAGTAGCATCTACCTCCGACACAAGCTGTGGCAACCAAATATAACTTCAGAAATGGCCAAATGTTACTCTCTGCCTGATGCAGGGCAGGCAAAGTCTCCCCTTGTTGAAAAGCACTAGTTTAGAGTCTGTCTGGGTTAAGTATCTTGCAGTCTTTCTTTCTCTGGCCTCTCTTCTCTTCTTTCCTCCTTCCCAATATTATGTCTATATTTTCAACATTTTTAACTTCCTTCAAGGTCCTGGCTTCATCTTGGAGGCTTTTCAATTTCACAATCATCACTATTCTTCATTATGATCTGAAAAGCTGGGGCATGATCTTTACTGGCCATCTTAGGAGAAAGTTTAGGTCAGTCAGATTCTTTATAACTAATTATTACCCAAAACAAACAGAAACAAAAGAAAACAAGTTCATCTTACTAACACCAATCACCTTTCATAGCATAATTTCGGAGCGTTATTAGACAAAGTTTCTGGCTTCATAGCTGCACCTTGGGGATAGAAGGAAAGAAGTAATCATCTTTGCTTCACCCAATCCCTTGCACCCATGTCAGAAGCGGGGAAATGGAGCTCCTTGGCAATTAGCATCCAAAAACTATACACTCCATTCAATAGGAACTTTAAATGAGAGTGACTTTCACTTCTGACAGTTCTGAGAAAGAGGCTAAAACCTGAGCTCATGATAAGGAATTGAGATGCTGCATCTTATTTGTTCTGATTTTTTTCCCAATTCGTTCTTAAGCATCAAAAACCCTTGTCAGTATCTAGCAGAAGCAAAGAAAAGTAGAGAGGAGTGTTAAAAAATAATACAATATTAGATTTTGATTCTTGCCTAAAAGGATTTTTTTAAAGTCTGTTTTAAATAGTTTTGCAAGTCACATTTTGTGACAACACTGTCTAGAAAAATGTACTGTGTGCCCAAGGCACCAACACAAAATCAAAACACCTGCTATAAATATGTGATGGTGAATCAGGTTACACCAGGGAGAAATAAACTCCTGAGGAGTAAGCTTGAGATTTTCCAGGAAGCACTGATTCTTTCAGGGCATTATAGAAAACATTTGATGTGCAAAAATTTAGGAGATTCTGAACACACAGCTAAACAGGTGCATGATCACTCCACAATTAAATTGAGTGCTCATTTTCCTGAATTAACAGCAATGATACAAAGGTGGAGACAGAGGGTTGATCTAAATTGTATACTGTTTCCCACATGCCTTTAAAAATCTTGTACCTTCTCAGAAATTTTTTCTCCCCTTACAACCAGTTTTCAGTACTTCAAGACTATTTCCTTGTATTTTTTTGGCTTCGAGTACATTACACGTGAAAAGCTACCAGTCTTCCTTACGGCACACTCTCCAAAAGACCAGATGAAATTACTTTCAACTGCTATCAGCCCTGAGAATGTTGTGCTTAACCTCTGCCTTTCACTGTCAGACTAAGGTGGCCTAGAAAAAAGGAGGTAGAGAAAACAATATGGGAAAAAGAGAGAAATCAAACTATTTTGGCAGCAGCATTTTCAGAGCATCCATTGAGTATTATGGAGTAAAAAAGGAGCATGTTTATTTATGGGGAGAATAAGACAAACAAACTAGGCACCTTGGCTTTTTCTTTAAATAAATAAATTCATGCTAAACATAAACATTCTAAAATTACTTTCTTAAAGACTGGTGAAATGTCAAGTTGAATAAATTTTAAGTAAGGTAATCACACATTTTCTTACAGGAAGGTGAATTTTGAGTTAGATTTAAAAGGAAACTGGAATTGTATGTTTCAAAATAGCTAAAATAGAAGAATTATAATGTTCCCACCACAAATAACGGATGTATGTTTCAGGTGATGGAAATTCCAATTACCCTGACTTGATTATTATAAATTATATACATGTATCAAAATATCACATGTACCCCTCCCAAGATAGGTACAACTATGACTTATCAAGTAAAAATGCAATAAATAAATAAATTAAAATTTTATAAAGGAAATCAGAGATGTAGTGGATAGATGGAATAGGGAAGAGTAGTGTTAAAACAATTATATTTATAACTGGAAATATATCTTAATGCTTGTAATAAGTATTTAAAGTTATTCATCTTTATTTAAATAAAATACATTCTATCAATCATATTAAAATGGGGTTCTCATTCCCATTCTGCCGATAAACATCTCCGTGACCTTAGTAAAGACTTCCCTAGTCCCTGAATCCTTGTTTCCTAGCTGTTAAGTAAGACAATTAGATTAGCCTTTATCTTAAAGTCTACTGAAATTGATGGACAAAATTTGCATAGTCTCTGGGACTTAGTCCTGAAGACTTATCTGTAATACATGTAAAGGTATTACTTATTTTCTATTATTCTTTATGTTGAAAACATAAGACCCAACACCATAAAAACTCTAGAAGAAAATCTAGGCAAAACCATTCAGGACATAGGCGTAGGCAAGGACTTCATGACCAAAACACCAAAAGCATTGGCAACAAAAGCCAAAATAGACAAATGGGACCTAATCAAACTCCACAGCTTCTGCACAGCAAAAGAAACAG
>NW_016107762.1:884113-894119 GCF_001604975.1 Cebus imitator
CCAGCAATCCCATTACTGGGTATATATCCAAAGGATTATAAATCGTTCTATTATAAGGACACATGCACACGAATGTTCATTGCAGCACTGTTTACAATAGCAAAGACCTGGAACCAACCTAAATGCCCATCGATGATAGACTGGACAGGGAAAATGTGGCACATATACACCATGGAATATTATACAGCCATCAAAAATGATGAGTTTGTGTCCTTTGTAGGGACATGGATGAAGCTGGAAAGCATCATTCTCAGCAAACTGACACAAGAGCAGATCAAACACCGCATGTTCTCACTCATAGGCGGGTGTTGAACAATGAAAACACATGGACACAGGGAGGGGAGCACTACACAATTGGGTCTGTTGGGGGGAAATAGGGGAGGGTCAGTGGGGGGTGGGGAGTTGGGGAGAGATAGCATGGGGAGAGATGCCAGATATAGGTGATGGGGAGGAAGGCAGCAAATCACTCTGCCACGTGTGTACCTGTGCAACAATTTTGCATGTTCTTCACATGTACCCCAAAACCTAAAATGCAATAAAATCAAATTAAAAAAAAAACTCCCCAGATGCTTAAATTATAATTGCTCAAAAATGTCTTGAAGATAAATGGAAACATAAACAACCACAAAATGAGTTCCAGGCATTTGAGGAGCAGGCAATTGCTTAAAGTATGTAAAATAAATGGCCTGTGAAGGCCTTCCCCATTCGTTTGTTGAAATGTTTTGATTTTCTACCTTTTTAACTAGGCTGACATTATATTATTCGAGAGAGAAAAATATAAACAATCAAATGTGTTAACAGAAATTATAGTATATCTGATGTATACCATCCATCGTTGCCTAAAAATAAGAGCATCGAGGGACCGGAGAAAAGCTGGACAGTTTTGAAAGGGGAATTGAAGTAAATGGGCTTGGAGCATGAGACACTGCAAATTTTTCCAACAATGAAGAAGCTGGGACTCTCAGGCTAAGTACATCAGAAAGCCCAAAGGGTGGGAATGAGCAACAGATGCTGTGAAGACAAACCAACTCAAGCTGCATTTTTCCTTTGCTGTCACACCACAACGTCCCAATCAACATGGAAAACTTCCATGACCAAACATGTGTGAGGTCTTCCACACACACCAAACAAGCAAACAGTTATGCAGCAGTCACCAGGTAGGTGCCCTCTAATTCAATTCCCACACTATCTACCTGGAGACACCATTAAATCCCACAAGTTGAGGGCTCAGTCCCACAAGATCAGTTCCCCCACCCTCTTGCCTTTCTCAAGTCTGGGCCTCTGGAACTTCTGACCAAGTGGCTTCAAGTTGGGGCGCCTAAGCCTCCCTGTTTGAGTTTGATTAATTTGCTAGAGCAGTTCATAGAACTCAAACACTTACGTACATTTACTGGTTTGCAACAAAGGATTTTACAAAGAAAACCGACCAAAAGTTGCATAGGAAAAGGTACGGGGAACGGGGCATGGAGTTTCTATGCCCTGGGTACAGCCCCATCTAGGAACCTGGATGTATTCAATCTCTGGAGGCTCTCCGATCTCATCCTCCCGAGTTTTTGTGCCATTGCGCAGGCATGATTGATTAAACCATTGGCCATTGGCTGTCTCCAGCAGGTAGTATGGCAACCGAATTGGAGGGCACCTAGCTGGTGTCTGCTGTAGAATTTGTAGGTGGGGGAAAAACCCACATATTAGTCACAGAAGTCTTCTGTGTTGATTGTGATTATTGTGGTGTGAGAGCAGAGGAAAAATGCAGTTTGAGTTGTTTATACGTCATAGCACTTCAGCCTCTCTGCCCTCCTTGGAAGTCAGGGGTGGGGCTGAAGGTGCAAACCATCTAATCCAGCCTTGGTCTTTCTGGTGAACAACCCCTATTCCAAAGCTACCTAAGGGCAGCCAGCCATCAGTTAATCGGCAACATACACAAAGACCATCACTTTGGAGTCCCTAAGCATTTTAGAAGTTGTATGCCAGGAAACAGGGTCAAAAACCAAATAGATATTTTACTATGCCACAGGACCCCAGGTTGCATAGAGAAGAAGTGTAGAGCATTACCAAAGGTAAAGTTCACCGACTTTATGGTTTTCTCAAGGACTTTCCCTGTTTAGGTACAAAATATTTGTTGAAGAATGTTGTCATACGCAGAGACTCTCGAGGTGTCTTGACCCCAAAGTGAACAAATACCCACCAGTAGTATTGGTAAACTCTGCTGTATCTCATGGACTTCTGCGGACCTGTAAGGAAACCAACTGCGTTGTGTCAGACCAAGGCTTTCCTATTGTTAGAGGAGGCAAAATCCAAGGGGACTGAGCCACTTTTACCAATCCAACTTCAGGAAAAACTCAAATTCTCAGATGCTGGAATTCTTCCAGAAACGAAGCAATTTGGTAACTTGGTGGCTGAGTCAACTAGTCCTGTTAGATAGTCAACATTCTTTTTTGGGTTTTTAAAAACATTTTTTTTTTTTTTTTGAGTCGGAGTTTCGCTCTTGTTACCCAGGCTGGAGTGCAATGGCGCGATCTCTGCTCACCGCAACCTCCGCCTCCCGGGTTCAGGCAATTCTCCTGCCTCAGCCTCCTGAGTAGCTGGGATTACAGGCACGCGCCACCATGCCCAGCTAATTTTTTGTATTTTTAGTAGAGACGGGGTTTCACCATGTTGACCGGGATGGTCTCGATCTCTTAAGTGGCAGCTCTAGTGTGTGAAAGAATGAATGTGACAGCTCAATTTGTAGAAAGCTGCCTTGGCTCTCTTGGCTCCTTCATAAACCCTGCAACTAAATGAAAGCCTAGTGAATAAAGGGAAGCTGCCTTTCTTTTTTCATATTTACCCCTCCACCTTATCTCATCCATAATTTTACAGGTCCCTTTTTCCACATTTAAGGTGGGTGATCATAAAGTGGGAATGTAGAAGATTTTCTTTAACCCTGAATTAGCAAACCAAAAATTAGAATTTGTTGCATTCCTAGAATTAAGGTCGGGGTCCCAAGCAGGTACCCAAGCAAACACAGACAAAACTTCCATTTCATTTCAGAAAGGCCTCCATAATCTCATAAATTAATTCCCATAATAGATCACCTCATCTATCTACCTATCTATCTATCTATCTCCTATTGGTTCTGTTTTTCTAGAGAACCCTAATACATACACTTTTTCCTGGCTCTTTGAGTATAAGATGACTGACTAGGGTTAAGAATGTAGCCTCCTGTAGCCACTAGCTCATTCCTAACTTAACAAGTCCGCCCTTATGCCCCAGAACACGCACTTGTCAGTTATTATTTGCATTAATATACTTGACAAATGTCATTTTCTTGCATAAAACACCTCCTTACTAAAAATAACTCTCCTTCCTCTCCCACTCAAAAAGAGAATTCTAATATAATGGTTGTATATAGGGAAAATTTTAAATCTGAGTTTACTTTTTAAATTATATGTAAACATTCACAAAATGCAATACTTTTTTTTATAACAGATTATTTGTGAGGACAAAATAGAGCAGTCTATTGTGTCCTATCTAACCCAAAGATTAAAATAAAATAAATATACTTCAGCAAAAATATAGACAATGAATGCTATTTGTCAGGAAGATATAAATTCCTATAAGAGAGATTTTTGATTATTTTACTCCAGCGTATAAAAACTTCTCAACCAAAATCAGTTTCTACTAGAATATAGTCTGTCATGTTTAAGTCATGGCAGCTGAGCCAGGACTATATTCTTCACTACATCAAGTAAGATAAAGGAGCTCCAGAAATACTTTAAAGCAGGAATTTAAAGTGTGATTAGGACGGCTCACATTTAAGTGATACTCAAGTTGCTCCCTTATGAGGCTTGCAAGGCCCTTTAGAATCTAACCTACATCCTCCCTTTCTAATCCCATTTCTCATCATTTCCCCACTTCCCTCCTCTAACAATCTCCATCCATCTACATGATGCACTTCGGCCATTCCGAACTTCTCTCCTGAAACAAGCCACTCACAGAGCAATGCTTTTCAAATCCTGGCTCTACTCGCGTAACCTGAGGCAAGTTCCTAAATTCTCTGTGTCCCAGTTTCCTCATCCTTACTCCTAAATTTATAACAGTAACACCCAAGTTGTAGGGTCACTGTAAAGATCAAATGACAGTACCACTACTTATGTGACATTCTTAGCATAATATCTCTCATTTAGTAAACACCTCCAAATACTGATTGTTGTTAACAGTATTGATTCTTCTGTACATAACATTCATTCCACTCCTCACCTCCTTTCACATACTTAGTTCCTATGCATCTTTAAAACACCACCTTAAATGGGAAACCTTCCCCAAATAACCCCTCCCTACCTAAGTGAATATTCCTCCTATTTGTATGACGGTAATCCCTGCACATTCCATATCAAAGGACTTAACATCTCTTGCTGGTATCTCCTGTATGTTATTTCTATTCTCCCTCTAAACTGCAAGCTCTGTGAAGACAAGTGCTACATTTATTTGGCTCCCCATTTCATCTCCATCCTCTGTCATAGCACTTGCTACATATTACGCCTTCTGTGTTTGTTGAAAGAGTGAATGAATTAAAATTCCCTTGGCAAGGGGAAGTCACGCTGGCTTTAATTTAGGTTTGGGTTTTGGTTTTTTGTTGTTGTTGTTGGGTTTTTTTTGTTTTTTTTTTTTTTTTTTTTTTTTTTTTTTTTTTTTTTTTTTTTTTTTTTTTTTTTTTTTTTTTTTTTTTTTTTATGGTCTCTTCTGTGAAAAGAAAAAAATCTAGGCAAATTAAAGTTAACAGAGTTCAATTAAGCAAAGAACGACACAGGAATGGGGCAGCACCTGATTCAAAATAGGTTCAGAGACACTCCAGCACTAGCTGGTTGAAGAATATTTATGGAAAGAAAAAGGAACATGTGCAGAAAATGGAAGTGAAGTACAGAAACAGCTGGATTGGTTGCAGCTTGGCATTTGCCTAACTTAAACATGGTTTTAACAGTTGTCTGCCTTGGATTGGCTGAAACTCAGTGATTGGTACAAGAGTAGATTACAGCCTGTTTACACAACTAATTAAGTTACAGTTCACTATGTACAGAGAAGCCTTCAGGCTGAACTTAAAATTGTAAAGAGGCAGCTGTGGGCTCAACTTCATGTAACACTTCTATAGCATGTTGAATTAGCTAACCATTGGTGTCACATTTCTTCTACCCTCCAAAAGTATTGATGCTGCTGGAAAAGATAACTTCCAGCAGTTGTTTAACTGGGAAGAAGTTGAAAAATTATTTGAAATGAAAGCCACTAGAATGAATTATAAACACTTCCTTAATCTTTTTCCTTTGTATGCCTCAGCAGATAAGGCTGCTTCTGTGCTCCCAAATTGGGACCATATGCTCTGTCGTTTCCTGCTCTGACCAATTTGCTATTTGTGTTACCAAAGCATATTTAGTAGATTTTCTCTGAAAAAAGAAAGTTAGAAAAATACTCAAAGTATTATATAACTGAATTCTTCATTTAAATTTATCATATTTGATCTTTGAAAGCTAAATAACTAAAATCTCACTTCTACTAAATTTATCTCTGTTTTTCATGCTAAGGCTAAATGTGAGATCTAACATTTCACAAACTTTTGGTTTTCTTTTTCAAAACACATGACAAAATATAAAAGCATTTTTATCAGGATTAAAGTGATTTATGGAAATTCTAACTCTACATTATAATTCACTATGTAAGCAATGATCTAGTGCTATTACAATATTATGGTTTTTAATACTCACTAAGATGGTGTAAGTGCTTTCCTTGTCACTATAGTAAAGTTACACACACACATCATACATAGTAAGTGATTATAGGTATAATACTCACAACTGTAATGATACATAATAAATAATGACATTTGTCAAACCCTAGAGATTCATTTTCTTATATAGCCAATATTTATTAGGAATCAAACACTGTGCAAAGCAATGAGCATATCATGGTAAACAAGAGAGAAATGGGCCTGGACTCTTGGAACAAGATGCAAACATTACAGAAATAAGTCTGAATACATGTATACATTTACAATTATAAATTATGATAAAATGTACAAAGAAAAAAAGACACTAAAAGACAGAGGGAATCTAATTTAGATTGGAATGTTAGGAAAGTCTCTCCAAGGATATGATATTTAAAATTAAACTGGAAAGCATGAACACCAATTCTACACAAACTCTCCCAAAAATATAAGAGGAGCAAACACTGCATAAAAATCATTCAATAAGGCCAGCACTGTACTGACACCCAAACCAGGCAAAGATACTACAACAAAGAAAGAAAGGAAGGGAAACTCCCAATGATACTCCTCATGAAACAGCAGGAATATTATTGAAATTTAAGTGAAAGTCCTCAACAAAATATGAACAAGTGAATTCAGGAATAAAAAGAAGATAACACACTATGATTAAATACATCAGAAAATGTAAATCTGGTTGAACATTTTTAAATCAATAGATACAATTCACCATATCAACAAATTAAAGCAGAAAGCCATATAATCATCTCATAAGATGTAGAGAAAATATTTGACAAAATTTAATATCCACTCATGATAAAACCTCTCAGCAAAGAGGGATAGTGGAGAATTTCCTCAACTTGATAGGGAGGGTCTCTAAAATACTTCCAGCTAACTTCACAGTCAGTGAGAAAAGACTGAATGCTTTCCCTTTCAGAGTGTACAAGGCAAGAATGTTCTCTCTTACTACTCATATTCAACACTGTATTTGAGGTCCTTGTCAGTGCAATAAAAGAAAAAAATAAATTAAATAAAGGCATCCACTGGATGCCTTTGGAATGAATGGGATAAAACTAAAACTGTCCTTATTTTTAGATAACATGATTGCTTGCGGAGAAAATCTCAAAGAACATACTAAAAATTTAGTAGAACTAATAAACAATATTAGCAAGAGTGAAAGAAACAAGGTCAAGTTTACTTTGTATCTTGCAGTTCTGAATTTCTATACAGTATTTCTGTATTTATATTTTATTTCTATATGCTAGCAATAAACAGAAATTAAAATTTTAAAATAGGATCAAAACCATAAAATGCTTAGCTATAAATCTAACAAATTATATGCAGGTTCTGTGCTGAAAACTGTAAACCTCTAATAAAAGAAATCAAAGAAGATCTGAATAGAGAGCTACATCATACCTATTGCTGGAAAACTCAATAGAATTAAAATGAAAATTTCCCCCAAAGTGATCTGGATGCTACGCAATTCCATTCAAATCCCAGTAGACATTTTCTTTTGAAATCCACAAGCTGATTCTAAATTCTTATGAAAATGCATAGGAATAAAAAAGCCAAAATACTTCTGAAAGAGAACAAACTTAGAAGACTCACACTAACTGATTTCAGGATTTATTATAACATAGTATAATACTGGTAAAAAGACGGATATGTAGATTAATGGGATAGAATAAACACTAGAAATAGAGTATTCATGGGCAATTGATTATTCACAAAAATGCAAAGTCAATTCAATAGAAAAAGCATAGGTTTTTAACAAATGGTGCTGGAACAACTGGACATCTATATGTAAAAAAAGTAAGTTTTGGCTGGGCATGGTGGCTCATACCTGTAATCCCATCACTTTGGGAGGCCGAGACGAGCGGATCATCTGAGGTCAGGAGTTCAAGACCAGCCTGATCAATATGATGAAACACATCTCTACTAAAAATACAAAAATTAGCCAGGCGTGGTGTTGGGTGCCTGTAATGCCAGCTACTCCAGGGGCTGAGACAGAAAAATCACTTGAACCGAGGAGGCTGAGGTTTCAGTGAGCCGAGATGGTGCCATTGCATTACAGGCTGGGCAACAGAACAAGACTTCGTCTCAAAAAAAAAAAAAAAAAAAAAAAAAAAAAAAAAAAAAAAAAAAAAAAAAAAAAAAAAAAA
This sequence comes from Cebus imitator, assembly GCF_001604975.1. Lineage (NCBI taxonomy): Eukaryota > Metazoa > Chordata > Mammalia > Primates > Cebidae > Cebus > Cebus imitator. Next base: position 892,007 of record NW_016107762.1, read on the forward strand.
AAAAAAAAAAATACAAAAAAAAAAAAAAAAAAAAAAAAAAAGGTTTTAATTAATACCTTGTGTCATGTACAAAAAGTAATCAAAATAGATCATACTCATAAATGTAAAACTATAAAACACATAGAAGAAACCCTACAACAAAAATCTTTGTGATCTTGACTTAGACAAAAATTTCTTGGATGTGACACCAAAAATATGACCCATAAAATTATGATAAATTAGACATTATCACAATTTTAAATTTTTCTCCAAAAGATATTGTTAGAATACAAACACAAACCACAGAGAGAGAAAATATTTGCAAAACACATATCTAATAAAGCGCTTGTATCCTGAACACATAAAGACCTCTCAAGCTCAATAATAAGGAAACAAATAATGCCATCAAAATGCATAGGCAACAGATTTGAGTATACAGTTCATCAAAGAAGATATAAGGATGGCAAATAAGCTTATATAAAGATGTTGAACAACAGAAGTCATTGGAGAAATTAAAATTAAAGCCACAGTGAGATACTATTACATTCTATTAAAAGGAGATAAATTTAAAAAAAGAAAATTAAAAGATGACAGCACCAAGTTCTGGCCAGGATATGGAGCACCTGGAACACTCATATATTGCTGATGGAATACAAAATGGAACAGCCATTCTGAAAGACATTTTAGCAGTTTCTTACAAAATTATTATTATTATTATTATTATTATTTTGAGATAGGGTCTTGCTCTGTCACACAGGCTGGAGTACAGTGGCACCACCACAGCTTATCACAGCCTTGACCTCCTGGGCTCAAAGCTTCTTCCTGCCTCAGCCTTCAGAATAGCTGGGACTACAGGCACATGCCACCTCACCCAGCTAAGTTTCTTATAAAAATAAACACACTTTACCATAAGACTCAGCATTTCACTGTTAGGTATTTATACGGGAAAAATAAACATGTTATGTTCCTATACAAACCTGTAAGCAAATATATACATAATGGTTTTATTTATAATATCAAAAAACTGGCAACAACTCAAATGCCTTTCAACTGGTAAATGGATAAACAAATTGTGGTATACCTGGGCAATGAAACTACTCAGAAATTAAAAAAAAACAAAAACTACCAATACCCACGAAGACCTGGATGAATCCCAAATGCATCACTCTTAATGAAACAAGACTCAAAAATCTGTATACTCGTTTAATGATATTTGTATGTCACTCTGGAATAGATCATTATTTGATAAGGACCAGGAATGGAATGAGGGGTTAATTAGAAATACACGCAAAGTAATTTTTTGTGGTGGTGAAACAGTCGTAATGTTAATCATGGTGTGGTTACATGACAGTATGGATCATTCAAAATTCAACTAACTCTATGCTAAGAAAAATGAAATTTAACATACTTATACTTCAATAAACTTGAACTGCAAAATTAATAGCTCCCACTTACTGAGTACTCTTATCAAGAATTTTCCAATCCTACCGTATGTACAAAGTATCCCCTAGTCTCCTCCTTTTAAGATGAAGTGATAACAATCTGAAATAGTGTTGTCCTGCATTTCTTTCTTTCTTACTTTTTTCGATTCTCATGCCTCAGTCTCCCTAGTAGCTGGGATTACAGGCATATGCCACCAAGCTCAGCTAATTTTTTTATATTTTTAGTAGAAACAGAGTTTTACCATGTTGGCCAGGCTTGTCTCCAACTCCTGATCTCAAGTGATCCACCCACCTCAGCCTCCCAAAGTGTTGTGATTACAGACATGAGCCACCGCCCCCAGCCCTTGTCCTGTATTTCTTAGCGTGAGCCTCATATGAAATTTTGAATTTTCTAGTAGCCATGTTTGTACGTCACAAAAAGAAACAGGTGAAATTAATTTTAGCAATATATTTTATTTAACCCAACATTCAAAAATCTTATAATTCTCGGAGGCAACACAATATATCTACAACCATCTGATCTTTGACAAACCAGACAAAAACAAGCAATGGGGAAAGGATTCCCTGTTCAGTAAATGGTGTTGGGAAAGCTGGCTAGCCATGTGCAGAAAGCAGAAACTGGACCCCTTCCTGACACCTTACACTAAAATTAACTCCAGATGGATTAAAGACTTAAACATAAGACCTAACAC